>NW_019174687.1:2338132-2389391 GCF_002260705.1 Seriola dumerili
TAACTCTGTCTCCTGGAAAGGATGAAGCTGCCATCTACTAATGTTAAACATTAACACATCTGCCAGGCGAAGCATTGTTGAACTGTTTGGACTCGCAGCACTTGGTCAGGAAAGATCCCGGTCTGGTTTCATACAAAAAAGGTTCTGCAGAGACAGGTGGAGTTGATTTTAATGACATTTAACCGAAGCCTGATTTTTCCTAACTTGAACCAAAGCCGTCTTGTTACCTGAATGTAAACACCAGACTCAGAATGCAGACCCTGGTCCTGAGCTTTGTACTCTGACGGCCTCTCAGAGACTCACATGGTCTCGTCGGCGATTACCCATCACAACATGACTGGCAGATGACATAAAATTACATTAATACAATTTTTAGGGATGAAATGTGCGAGCAAGTTACAAATACCGTAGTTCCTGTGCTCCAATTGTCTCATTGCTCAGAACTGAGACGGTTCAGTACGGTGGCCCCAAGAGCTCAACACACTGCAACTTCAGAAAACACATGCAAACAGACAAAACACAAACACATTCAGAGAACATCTTCATCAGTTTGAGAACACATGAGCTGCAAATACTCACATCACAACGGAAGTGTTTCCAGGGGACACTACACAGTGATGAGAGGACACACCATTAAGGCGTAGGCCTAAGTGCAGCGACCCAGGTCGAGTGCAACCCGTGCAAACCTCTGCTGCATGACCTCCCCTCTCTCTCCCTCTCTCTCTCTCTCTCTCTCTCTCTCTCTCCTGTCATTATCAGAATAAAGGGACAAAACGCACTTCCAGAACTGATGGAAATCCTTGTCTGATCGACTGAAGCCTAAATCCATAAATATAGATTTATTCTCTTTAAGTCCAGTCAGGAGTCATGAAGAACAAACAGGTTCATTTATAGTAATATCACCATAATAAAATACTGTAGTCTATACATGAATATAGTTTCACTTAATCCCCTCCCATTGTGAAAAGCACTAAAAATGAATTTTCTCTATTTAACAATTGTATAGAAATGTCAAAAGCTCCTATGCCAGGAAACTAAACTCTCTATAAATGTCTGAATAGAAGTTATTCTGATCTCTTGCTCAGTTCCTTATTTTTATTGAATTATTATTTGAATGACTCAACTTTCTCTATTTGTATTTTTCTTTCATGTAATCTCATTTCAGCATTTCAGTCCTGTTGGTTTTGTTTCTGTGGTTAGGAAAGGAGGATTTATTCTCCATTAGTTATAAAGTTAAAAAAAAAAACTCCTAGTGTATTTTGACTTTTCAACCTCGGCCCAAGTGAGTTCCAGTCAGGTTCATCACTTTTCACTTTTTTCCTTTGTGTTGTGAGTATTTGCAGCTCATGTGTTGTCAAACTGATGAAGATGTTTTCCGTGTTTCTTTGTGTTTTGTCTATTTGCATGTGTTTTCTTAAGTTGCAGTGCTTTGAGCTCTCAGGGCCACCGTAGTACAGAGACGTACAGTATTATGACCCATGTACGTGGTCCACATTCAGTTACTGCTAAAATCTCTTTAAAGAAAAGCATCATGGGTGAATGAATGTCATGAATTTTGTCAGAACAGTGAATCTGCTTTATAAAACCTGTGGGCTCAACTGTAGTCAAGCTGGAGTCAGTGTCATTCTAACAGCTGATTCTCTATGAAATGAGCTTGTTCTCCAGAGCACCGGGGGTCCCCTGACCTCCAGAAACCAGGACACCTCAGTCACAGATGTGTCTCTGCCGCAGAAATACATGTTAACAATGACTCTGCCTTTGCCAGACCTGTGGAAACAAAACCCCCGACCCATGAAGAGCTGGGCTCAGTTGACCCGAGACATTTGAGGGAGGGCTCAGACATTCATCTGCTGGTGCGTCCGTGCTGTCAGGACAGGATTAGGGTGAACTTAGTCCACGTTCTACGGTTTGGGAGGCGCGGTATTTCAGTGTGAGAATTGCCAAGGTCAAACGGCATCGGTTTCAGGCCGCCACCAGTATGTGAACGAGAGACAGTGTCAAACCTCAACCATCTCCCGATGCACACACCCTCTCTTATTTCACAGGTCATCACTTCTCTGCTGAGGGATACCACACACGGTAACATTTGCATTGGTTTTCACCGACCAAGGAGCAGGCCCCCCAAGTCTGACCGAAGAGGATTGTGGGTCCACTGAGGAAACGTCAAGAACCAGGTGCAGGCTCTGCAAACACTCTGTGACCAGCTGAGCAGAGCGAACAGCCGAGCGGAGCAGCCAGCTGTACTTGCTTCTCTTCCACAGGTGATAAAACTCATTTTCACTGACTTCATTTATTAGACGGGTTTTCTCTCTGATGAGATGTGTCCGTGTTTTTAAGAACGATGAGCAACAAGATCTTTCTCTGCTGTTGTATGTAGCAACAAATGACCTCTGACTGTATTGTGTTATATATACTGATATATGTTATAGCTGTCTTTAAGGGAGAAAAAAGTATCAACCAACACAACAAAGGCGTGGTTGAAATAGTTTCGTATCTGCCTCTATATTTATTTATAATTGTGATTATTAAAAAAGGATCATATATTTAAACAGAACAGTTCAACAGAATGAACCAATCAACACGGACAAGTTGTGATAGTTTGATTAAATTATGTGTTTTTATCATTTGAGTTGTCTTTTACATGTAATTGTAGATCTACAAAATAAAACCAGACTTAATTCAGTAACTGTGAAACCTCTGTGTGTGAAGCTTTTAACATGAGGTAACTGTTGCTAAGGAGGGAAATCTAAAAAACAATTTAAATTACAACACATCAGAAACATTACATCAGGGGACACAGTTTGTAGTGAAATCATTCTTTTACATCAAACATTTTCTGATCATTCCTGAATCCTCTGACATATGCTGCAAAGGAGTTATAAGCTAAATTTACACTGACTAAAATCCAGCAGAACAAGCTGATCAGCGACAGGTGAGCAGAAAGAGGACAGAATACAGAGATCAGGCAAGGAGCTAAAATCAAAGATCCTCTATAACAAAAGATGACGCATTACTCGCAGCGCCAATGGTAAGAAATGGTATACACTTCCTGTCTGCTAAGTGGGCGTGGTCACGATTGTTTGTTCATGTCAGAACATAACAACAATACAACACCAGATACAGTTTGACTTTACGCCTGATGTTGCTGCTTGTTTTTATCTGCTAGTTTATATCTGATCAACCTGAAACAAGATCATATCAGTCTGATACTCTCTGTTTTCCCTCCAAAAACACTTCAGTAATAATAACAGTAGTAGTATTATTACACACAAAAACTACAAGTTTTATTTCTGTTATGTTTAATTCATGCTTGTACGTTTAGGTCCCTCTACACTTCTGCAGCAGTGAGACCAGAGATCTGTGCTGCTGAGACCGAGACAGGTCTCTAATAAAGTTCATGTCCTCCTGATCTGTCTGAAAAACGACTTTTTAATGTCAGAATGTTCTGAAGATCTGTGGCCTGTGAAAAACTGATCCAACATTTATTCTGGTGACTGTGGGGTGAAAGAATGATAATCTGTGATCAGGTGGGAGCTGGAGAAACCATGTGACACAGTTTTCTATGCTTTGGAAACTACAGTGGTCCTGAGGGTCAAAACACAATAACATTTCAAAGTACAGGTGGAACAACACTGTTGTTTATAATTTAACAAAATCCAAGTCAGTGGTTTGTCTGCAGATGGTGGACAGGAAGTGATTTATTAAGACTGGAGGCTTGTAGTGTAAAGTGCTTGAATGATCTATAAGACTAAAAAAGGTCTATATGAGTGCAGTTCATTAACATTTACCTGGACGTACAGAGACAGAAGGTGCAGGCTCTCCATGAGTCTGGACCATGAGGACTTCTTCTGATGGAAAGTGGTCTCTGGCTCTACATGGATCACTTGTGACTGTCATGGAACAGGGATCTGTGAGGTAAAGGTACATCACGGTTCATTATGAACATGCTAAAAACAAAAGATGTTTGATATGTAAATTCATAATTTTACTTTAATGTAAAGACAGAAATAGGTAACACTTTACAATAAGACTACCCCTATAGAGGATTTATAAATGGTTTATAATTAGGTTATTAATTCGGTTTTCAACACTTTATAAATCCCTATAGACTCCCATGTTAAAATGTCCAACTTTACAGCAGAAATAAACATGTTTACAGCCTGGTACAAAAACAGTTTTGGTCTGTAGACCTAATTTCCTCCTTTGTGACAATTGTTTATATTATAAAGTTATGGAGAATTGAGGGCGTGGCCTCTTTGAGTGACAGGTGGGTGTGTGTATGCTCGCCACAAATCAACATGCACCAAAGTCTCGGCTCCACACATGCCCCACCTCTTTGCCCATATTTGGATTACCTGGGAGTTAGGGGCGGAGTTAGGCACTGCCAAGATGGTGACAGTTGAGCAGCTCACTGCTCTTCAGAAACCTGTGGGTGATGTCACAGGGGCTAGGTCCATCTTTATTTTCATGTTCTGCACTTCATGTCTCACCCTCCACCTCCGAAAAAAGAATTTCCAGGTGCATACAAAAAGAATGAGTGAAAAGTTTTCACTGACCTCAGTTGATGGATGTAACCTGCACATTTTCCACAGCTGCTCCTGAGGAGGTTCATCACCGAGACACTTCACCTTCAGTTCCTGTAACGGGGGGTCGATTGGTCTGTCTGCCTCAGTTGGTGGTGCTGTAACTGTGAAAGTGTTTGCACAAAATTATAATTGCTGTGCTGTTATTGGATAAGTCACTATTGTACTGCAGAAATCAGTTTGGCAAGAAAATGTCATCAATGTATAGGTAGATACTTTATTGTCATTGCATATCAGGACACAAATAAACTTAGTTTGGCAGCACTCCACTCCTTATAGTAGCATTAAAATAGAGATAAATAAGAATAAAATAGTCATAAAAATAGTCAAAATAAATAGACATTAGACATTATAAAGACTCAAACATTGTTCATTATTGCGCATAATAATTGTATTCACTATCCCCTGTGGGGATCAGACTCCAGCTGCACCACCAGCACCAACAGCAGGTCAGGATGCTCTCTATTGTGCAGCAGTAGAAGTTTATGAGGGAGTCTCTTGACCCTCAAAAAGCAGAAGTGCTGCTGGGCCTGAATTCTGACTGATGATATTGTTGAATTAAGGTAAATATTGTTTTTTATATTAATTGGCAATCAAAATTATTTTAATTTAACAAAAACCTAGAATCACCTCCTGGTGGTTGTCTGCCTCCTCCACTCAGACTAGTTTCAGGTTACATCCCTGTTTATCCAGAGTCAGAGAAAATATGAACCATCTGTGTGACATTTTGCCATACTTGCTGTGAAGTCTTGAGCTATGGCTAAAAAGTGTTTTGTGAGGTCACATTGACCTTGGACCTTTGACCTTTGACCTTTGACCACCAAAATCTAATCAAATTGTCCTGCCAAATATGCAGAAGTTCCCTCAAGGTGTTACTGAGATATTGTGTCCATGAGAATGGAAACAATAAGGCAATATGGCTCTGGCTCTGGCTCTGGCTCTGACTGTCGCCGGTATGGAGGCATAAAAATGTGCCTACCAGGATGATCTGACACCTATCCTATAAATTTCCTCTGGCCAAATTCAAATAGAAGCCACAGCTCTTAAAATGTTGTATCCTTACATTTCCTAAAAACTGCACACCTGCTGTTAGTGTGACAGTAACAGGTTCTCTGCCATAAATTTTCACAAGTCCAGGCCAAGGTAACATTGATGACATCATCAGATTTATTTAAACATTGAAAAAGCCCCATAAACCGAATCTCCTTTAATGTGGACTCAGTACATCCTTCTTTATCCACAGGTGAAATATGTGAAATGTGTTTATCCAAACGTACACCAGGTGAAAGGCAGGGGACGCCAGTCTGTCATGGGGCTAACTCCCTGGAGGGAATGGAACATTAAAGGGTAACTGTGATTGAAATTCTTGTGAGCTGGAGAAAAAGACAATGACCAGGAGTTCAGATGTCTCAGGCAGAAGTATTTATTGTAAGCTCGGCACCAAGGAGAAAGTGATGAGCAGTACACGGTCAGCATGTGAATCAGACTAGTGCCTCACCATGTCCTGAAGACGTCTGTTCTGACAGTGGCTTTATAACCCCAGGTCTCTCATGGTTACAACACTTTACCACACCTTACTCCATATAAGGTTAAACTTTATCCTAAACATTCATATGTGAAGATGCTATTGAACACAAAAAATCTGCACTGTCACATGTTCTTAGCTACAACATTACATGTGTCTTGTCCTTTCCACACTCAGCTCATCCTTGACTAGATTTGAACAATATTTTCTAAGTCTGTGTTTTCCTTGTAAACCCTTATCTATAAGACCCTGGGAACGCTAGCTAGAGGTGATAGCAGCGGCTCCATCTAGACACAGTCATAATAGAAGCTGAATAATGTGTAAGAATGTGAAGGTTGTTATGGCCTGAACTTTTGGAGTGTTACTGGAACTGCAGTTTTTGGCACTTCAGTGTTGGCTTCATTTTTTTCAGCCCTGGGGGTTGAGGCTTGGTAAGTACCTGTGTTGTAGCTTAGCTCAGTCGTCAGTGAGGTCACGTGTTGTGTTCACTGCCACCGAAGAGATATAAATCTCGTTCAAGTACAACATAATTTTTTGGCTATGACACGACCGAGCCCAAACCACCACCACAGACTGGGAATGCAGTCAGTCAGTGTTATGGTTTTAATGCTTGGATCAGCTGGTGCAGTCAGGAGGCCAGCAGACGTAACACACCATGAAACCTGCCTGTTTCTTCACTTGTAAGGAGGGGAGAGAGTAAGAGCCAATCCCCGCTTCCAAATCCGACAAGACAAATTCAAGCATTTTACCAATGTTGTTGGAAAAATAACCTGCACTTACATCATCTGCAAACAAAAACCTTTGTGCACTAACATTAGCACATAATAAAAAGTTAAAAGCACTAGTGAAGACCGTTTATCACTGAAATTAAACCATGGTATCACATCAGTTTAAAACGCGCTCAGTCTGGTTTTTAATAATAGATTCACTGTCATAACTGCTGCTTCCTGCAGGCAAAGCAGGACCTGAGCTCCCGTCTCAATTTTGAACACATGTAGCCTATGTTCTAGCTATCCTCAAGCTTGACTGCACACACTGGAACACACACACACCTCCCTGTCTTGTTGGTTCTGAGAAGGGCTGTAATCATATCTGGAGCTCAGAAGGCTCCTAATGAATGACAGCAGTGAGCAGCTGTAATAACTGAGTCCCACAACCACAAACCTGCTAATTATAAACTTAGTGCATATATAACATCATGAACATGTGTTAGCATGTTGCTGGAAACACAGACACGTTAAGCCATAAAATGAAACCAATAAACCAATATTCATATAAGTAATTTAGATATAATTATGAGAAGACTTTAAGGGGTTAGTTCACCTAAATCACAAGAAGATGACACAGTGAAAAGAACAGCAACTGTGTGTATGGATAAATACAGCACCCACAGTATCATGGATGGAGTATCACACATGTACATGTAACCAGTCATTTGCAGTGATATCTCACTCATCATCATAATCATTATCATCAAGTTGAGGACGGTCGTCAATAATGTTTTAGCTTACAGTCTGTCAGACTGAAAGGAATTAGAGTTAATATAAAGGATCAAATGAAAATAACACAAAGAAATAAAATGATGTCAAATGGAAAATATGAAAAGCAACACAATCTATAAGAGTAACAATCAAGTTTATACTTTGTTCCCTGTATCACCATCAAACTGCTCCAGAAAATCTTGTATGCTGGTGTGAAGTTTATAAGTAAACCAGATCATTTAAAGCTTTTGTGAATGAGATTTTAAACTATAATATGAAGGTAAACATCTATTTTCTATGTAAAGACATAGTGGAATAATGGTGGCCAGAGCAGAGGATGAAGTCTCACATGTGACTCCCTCATCCTGACATTTAGAAACACAGAGGAGTTCAGAAATGTAACTGGAGCAAAGACATTGTTTAGCTTTGATCCAGGGGCATAGCTTTGGTCTGAACGTTGGTAAGGACACGGAAACCTCTCCAAAACAAAGAGGACTTTTTTAATGCTGTCAACAGAATGGGTTATTAACATATGATCTGTATTTACCTGTATTTACATTTAAGAAAAAACTATACACAGTAACAAATCAAAGACTGAAAAAAAGTAAACTTTAGGAAATTTCTTGTTTACGCAAAAGACAGAAAAACTATTTGCGTTGCATTGTATGTCGTGTTGCAATTCCCCCCTCCCCCATTGATTTCACATTTAAAACCACAGTAAAATACTGCTAATCCAGTGAATCTAATAATGTAAGGCTGTTGACGTTAGTAGATAGCAGTTTTCATTTTAACACAGTAGCTGTGCTAGTTAGTTTACTACCTATTACTTATGCTCTATATTGGAAAGGCCCCTGATTTTTGGTGACATGATATCTACAAAGTACAAAACATGTTGGCATGGACAGAATGTTGGCAATAGAGGACAGGGAATCATTAGAATTACAAAACTTTTGCCAATGCTAGAGGTCCGGACTGACACTGATAATTGGCTGTTGTCAGGACACTAATCCACTCTCGCCTCCTCCGTGTCTGTCAGTAAGTGCGATATTTGTACATGATGTGAGCCTCCAGATAGTCCCCTTTCAGCCAATCATATGCTAGCATGCATAAATCATAAGTCATCTTGGAGACATAGCCTCTGGGAGGGCACATCTAATATAACTTCACTCCAAACACAGTGCGAACGAGTTCACTCAAATATCGGTAGCACTTCCATCTGCTCACCTGTTTTCTATCTCCAATCACCTGAGTTTCCCTCCCCAATCACACAGCTGAGAATAGTTCCCTCATTTTTTCCCATTTTAGCCACTATAGATACCTGCCATTTTCACTAATTCATTGTGGGATCATCCTGCTTGAGTTCCCTTGCAGGTTCCCCGTATACCAGGGTGAACAGGTATTTCCCAGTTTCCTTCATGTTCACTCATCAGCCTAATTTCTTATATTAAAAAGCTACTTTATTGCATGATCCAGTCTTCAAGTCTGCCTAGTTGAACACCACAAGTAAGATGAGCAGTGGAGAATGAGGCGTTTCCAATAGTGACAGAGGACTTCTGTGGTTGAGATATGGTTTGAACTAGCAAAGGCCAAATTCAAATGCTGACCCGCTTCTCAAGGTAATTCAGGAAGCTTTTCTCAACTTGTTCAAATGCAGCACTCAGGTCCAGTATATGTCACAGCTGTCAGGGTTTGAGGGGTAAGGCTGGACCCAAATGCAGCCAACACACGGGAGACGGTGCAGAAAGGTTTATTTAACAAGAATCTTCCACACAACACTGGTGAAGCACAGGGGAAAAACAGGTAAATGCATGAACTCAAAACAGGAGACAGGAACAGGTAACATGAACAGACTGAGGACAAAGCAGACGTGAACAGACTGAGGTCAACCACACATGAACAGCTCTGTGACCAACCAGACATGAACAGGCACGTGAACCGAGGAGGAAAAACCCAGAAATCAACAGAGTGACAAACCAACCCAGACAAAGGGGAGCACAAAGACTATATAGACACAGGAGGCAAGGGTGATTGCACACAGGTGAAACACATTAGGGCGGGGCAGACAATCACCAAACAGAAACAGGACCAAGACAGGAAGCAAAAACACTGAGACACACAAGGAAACCAATTACAAAATAAAACAGGAAGTGAGAAAAGTCCAAACAAAACTAACAAAAAGTGTCTGCCATAGCAAACCATGACAGTATTATCAGAATTGAGCAGTCAGCAGCATCAGCTACAAACAAGAGGTCGTTAGTAACCCTCAGAGGAGCAGAGATGATACTAGATGTAACTACTGAGCTCCAGGGGATACAGATTAGGTCACACAATGTCATGTTTGAAATAGAAGGGAACACAAATAGGAGACAGTGAGCTATTGTAAGATGTGTGGGCCAAGGGTGTTGAAGATCTGTAACAGAAATATAATGGGTATGACATCTAGAGGACATGATGAGGGTTATCTCTTCTAAAGATCAAAGAGATACGGGTTCAAAGTGGGTGAGGTGATTAAAGATCTGGCAGACTAATGAAGGGTGGCTGTCCTGAGGTGAAATCTGATAAATGAGATGATACAAGTGAAGTATTCTTCAGTTTTTTTCAGGGGAGGGCCAGCTTCTGACCGGTGAGGGGCCATAGAAGAGGCATGCACACCTACAGGTGTAGCCTGGGGATGCCAGAGCTTGACAGGATGGCCAGCAGGAGCCAGCGGCTTTCTAAATACACCTGAGGTGTAGAGAGATGTGGGACACAACTAGGTAGCACAAACAGATCTGGGATGGCCCAGGACAGGGGGCATCCAGACAGCAGTGGAAATTCCTCTTCGTCCTCTATATCTGCTGGATACCTGGAGATCACATGGAGAAGGAGGAGGTGGAGCACCCAGCTGAATCCATGGAGTCTCATCCTAGTTGACTCTGTGCTAACTCCAGTTGCGGTGGTGGTGGTAGCAGCAGGACATATGCATGGCAGCCAGGGAATTGAGGAACTATTTGTTTTTCTTGATCTGATGAGGAACTGAGATCCTACGTTCGAACGCTCAAGTGAGGCGGTTGTCACAGCAGGACGGGTCAGACAATGGACAGACTAGTGGTTGCAGGCCTTATTTAAAACCCTGATGAGCTTGATTAACTTTCTGCTGTCATTCCACTGGTTCCTAATCCTAACCCTAACCCTAACTAGTGATAATAATGTCACTGGACTAGAGTCAGAAGATACTAAATTCAAACAGGCTATTTGTGAAATGTTTGACGGACTGATGAGACTCAGGTTGAACTCTTTGAAGAACATGCAGCTCTGTGTGTGGCATAAAAAGGGCTTTGCACACCAACATGAAAACATCCCCCCAGAGGTGAAGCAGGGTGGAGGGAGCATCAGGGTCTGGGTCTCTGCTGCTTCTGGACCTGGACAGCTCCACATTTATCAAGGTGTCTTCAGGATAATGTGGGGGTGTCTGTCCACCTGCTGATGCAGCAGGACAATGACCTCAAATGACAATGACATCAAAGAAAATCCACCCTCTGGAGCGGTCCAGTCACTGTTCAGACCTGAATCCAGTAGAGATGCTGTGGACTGAGCTCAGAGCTGCTCACACCAGACATCCTGAGAATCTGTCTGACTGAAGCAGGTCTATGAGGAAGAATGGTCCAACATGTCACCTGAACATTGAGCAAGTCTGATCAGCAGCTACTGGCAGAGCTGGTTTCAGGTTATTGGAGCCAAACGAGGTACGACCAGTTAACCAGTTAATGTTTAATGGCTTCAATAAATAAAGACACAAAAGCTCGTTTGTGTGATATTAGCTTAGGGACACTCTGTGTGTTCTTGTGACTTAGATGACGATCAGATCACATTTTATGACTAATGAGTGAAGAAAACCATTTAATTCCAAAGGGTTCAATGGCTTCCTCTTGTCACTGTGTTTACTGACCACACCAGAGACAAACAACTGTGTACTTTGTTTTTCAAAGATAATAAACAACATAAAATGAATGGCTATATGTTCAGGTTGTACAATAAAAGCTTTGTTCAAAACTAATATAACACCATATACGCTTCTTACAACAAAGTCAGACATGCCTCTGTCTGGATTTTGGATCCAATTGTACCTATGTTATGATAAAACAATTATTTAACTGACAACTGTCATATTATCATGAGTCACTCAGCTTGCAGAGTGTATCTACAAAATCCTGCCTGAGGGTAAAGATGGTCCCATTGATGTCGTCCATCTTTGTTCATGTCCACAGGCAGTGAAAAGCAACCAGCTTCTACAGCTATCCAGATACAGCAACAGCAATGCACAAAGGTCTACAGACTAATCATGGTTCCACTCCTAATCAATCTACCCTGGTGAAAGAGGAAGGCTGTGGGCAAACCCCCAACATAGTTCCACCAATACAGTGTGTTATTAGACTTGTCACGCAGAGGATGAAGTTAAGGATAACCAGCACATCACACAGACAGTTGTGTGTGTGTGTGTGTGTGTGTGTGTGTGTGACACCAATCATACCTTCAGTCTTCAGATGTCGAATGGAGATCACTCTTCCTGTTAGTCTGATGTAAGTTCAGTGATTGTGACAGAAAAGAACAATGGTAGACAAACACTCAAAGAACACCATTCTTAATAAAGATATTCCATTATCTGGTGTGTTGATGATGCTGGTTGCGGGCACTTTTATCAGAGTTAGACTTTTAACCATTCAGCTGCAGTATCACATATAGACTGTAAATAAAGATGGATGTAGCCTCGGTGACTTCACCCATAGGCAGAGTGAGAATTATACAGTGACAATCAACTTTTTGTCAACTTTTTCTCCAGGGTGAATAGGAGAACCCAGTACAGAGCAGGCGCGTGCTTCAGTGAACTCAAGTGTTAGTCTTTACAGTATCTTGCTTGTTTAACCAAACCTGTCAAATACATGTAGTGGAGTTGGAAGTACAATATTTCCTTCCGACATGTAGTGAAGTGGAAGTATAAAGTACCATAAAATGGAAATACTCAAGTAAAGTGCAAGTACGTCAAAATTGTACTTAAGTGCAGTAGATTAAATAGATAGATAGAAACTTTATTTATCCCCTAGGGGAAATTCATGAAATGTACTTCATTACTTTCCACCACCGCTAATACAATTACTAAGCCTTCAGGACACGTGGATTTTAATATTGTCCAATGACCCAACAGGTAAAACCCCTGATTTCCTGAGTGAAAACAAAGGGGGTGTCTACTATAGGAGCTAATATCAAAAAGGTAAACTGTAACTTAAGGCTAACATTATAAACTAGCTAACATTAATTGGCTGAACTGTAATTTAAGGTTAACGTTATAAACTAGTTCACATTAGTTAGCTGAACTGTAACTTAAGGCTAATGTTAGACACTAGCTAACACTACAACTGTGCCTTAAGGCTAAAATTAGATTGTAGCTAACATTAATGCTAATGTGGATTAAAGGGCAACATATCTCACTTTGATGCAGGAGACAGTTATACTCTCATTACAAACTTTGAACTAGCATTCTATTTTTCATTAACCCTAACCTGATCTTTCCCTAACTGTAACCATAGCACAGTTGCCCTGTGCAGGTTGGAATAATTTTTACTGTTACTGGATGTAATTCAGGGTTTTGAAGAATCTTCCAATATGAACATTCTTGTCTGGTGGTAGGTTTCCCAGGGTTAACACACATGCAGACACACAACATTTTCACAGCTACAGAGCTTGCTGATCACCTGACCTGCATGTCTTTGGAGTGTAGAAGAAGCAACGTCCAGAGACCTGGCCAGAGTGAACTAACATGGAATCTCTGGTGTTCAAACCATAAACTCAGGAAAGCAAAACGGCTCTAATCATTGAACCGTTGTCCCACCCACCATCCTGAATTCAATCCCAAAATTCACAGGTAACAAGTAAAGGGTCTCCTCTCTTAGAGTGCATTAATAGTCTGGCAGTGTCATTCTGCATTGCTGCTGAGTTTTGTTTTTCCTGCTGGGCTCTGGATGAAGGGAGTTATCATAATCAGGTCTGTAGGATATTAACTACCTGTTGTTTTTAACCACAGGTTGTAGCCTGCACTAGTGGATGGAGTTGCTCTGTTGTCATGGAGATTGTTATGGTTTAGTTGTTTTATTTTATTGTTTTGTTACTTGTGCAAATAGAATTAAGAGGAAAAAAGTCAAAATAGCATAAGTGTAAGTTATACAGGATGTAAAAAAGATTGAGTTGAGTTATTCTTGGCGGCACAACATCCCTGTATACATAAGGACCCACCTGTGGAAACAGAGGAAAAGTATAGTGGTGTGTGGATTCCAGATAGATGTCATGTCGCCCTCTGGTGGCTGAAAATAAAATCCATAACACTCAAATGTGGAGAGATCTGTCAAGAAATGCCTCAGTTAAAATAGTACAAATCCTAATCATACAGATGAAGAGAAGAAGTGGGGAGCGAGTCAAAGAAACTGAGATTGTTCTTTCCCAAAAAAAGGTCCAAAACCCAAAAAAACATTGGAAACATTCCTATTGAACAAACAAACAACCACACACATGTAGGAATCAAAATAAGATCAGCAGGATTGGCTGTCTTTTCTTTTTGAAATTTATACAAAGGAGTATAATCCTGTTATTTTTAATGCAGTGCATGTCAGTTTGGGTAGGTAAATGGACTGAACAAAGATAATAGTACATTTACAGCACTGGAGCACTTGGAGGAAAGAAAACAGTAGTGTTGTAGATTGTAGGGGAGACTGGATTCTCTGTTACTCAGCGACTCTATGCACCAGACCAGTGGTTCTCAACCCTGTACCACTCATGGCCCACTCGAAAATGTCAGTGATGGGAGTGGTCCATTCACCAAAACGAAGATATAATGAGTAAGTGTGATATGATAAATGTCAAATAGATTTTAAAAACTATGCCTCATATGTCATGGTAGGACATGCGGCGCAGGTCCAGAACAGGGAGGGACAATATATCTCATCTGGACACCTTGGGATCCCCAAAGAGGAGAAAACTTGCTGGAGAGAGGGACATCAAGATGGATGGATGGATGGATGGCTGGATAGGTAGGTTACTCTATTTGTACTGGTAGTTAAATTTGGTTTGTTGTAAAAGTAAAAGAGTCAGCAGTCTTACACATACACATTTGGATGGATGGATGGATGGATGTCCTGCATAGATTTAATGTCACAAAAGGTTCTTTAAAATCTCTGGATCACAAGAATACACAGACCACGAATATGTAAAGTCACTGTACGATTTATTTTCAAAAGGGGGCCATCCTTAGAAAACTAGAGAAAGGGAATTAAAAATTGTCTAGTGTGGAGATAACCAACAGGGGGCACCAACACACAGTCCTTGGTACTACTCCTATACTTTTGTGCACTGGCCAATCACAGCTCCGTGCATCCTTGGGGAGGAGGTCTTGAGTGCGTGGCTGTGCATGGCCAAGTTGGAACCGTCTCTCAAGCCTGCAGCAAAACTGGTGTCAACCAGTTTGGAGCATAGCAGGTCCGCCCGTCTGCAGACCACTCTCTCTCTCCGGATCCCCGGTGACTGCTCCTATCAGCCTGAGATCAGAAAAGACCCACGTGTGCACCAATAACAGATCATATAAGTTAGGAGACTGGTTTGGAGATACACTCGCCTGGTGCCAATAAGGCTTGAAGCATATCAGATTCGTGGAACTCAATCTGGCCACACCCTCAGCTGGCTGCCTCTCCACTCCAGCCGAATGGTGCTGTTCGAAACAGGCTATGCGTAGTCCCTCCGTATACCTGCAGTCGCTCTCACCGACTGGGCTTCCCCTCACAGGCAGACCCCTCTCTCTGTTGCCACCCGAGGGAAAAAGAAAAGGGGGTCCTGTGCCAGATCTTCTGGCCTTATATAATATCAGTCCAATCAGATTGCCAGCCACTAATTGGGGAAACCTCATACTGGTGTGTCTTCACTAATTTGGGGATGCATCACAGCTGTATTGGGGAGAGTTAATTGGCACAGCACACAATGTTCACACAAAAAAACACTTAAAGAGCAAACATAAGTATCCTGAAGTCATAATCTCTCTCCAATTACAGACTGTGACATTAACATATGCCTCTACTGCCTTGGCAAGAGTTGAGAGTGAAATGTAGGTAAGGTGGGGTAAGGCCATGTGCCGCAGTATCATGTCTGGCCAGAGGCTCAGTTTGTGAACAGGCAAGGCAGGCAACTGCTTGGGGCCCCAGGATGTTAGAGGACTCCCAAGCGCTGACAAAATTTACTCCACAGCAATGTCTCAAAATGCCGCTCCCTCCCCTTTAAACATCCAATGGATGATTTGTGACAACATATCAGAAGCATAGGTGCCAACTATTTTAGGTAAAGCCTGCACATACAATTGCTAAGTTTCCAACAGCGCTCAGTAGGAAACCTACCTAAAGGGGCTTTATGTGTTGATGAACACTGGCCTTATAATGTGGGTTATTTACAATGTGGCAACATTGAAGTCATGTAGTTATTTATTTAGGTTTTTATTGTTATTTATATTATTTTGAAAATTACAAGGATTTTCAGTTATTTATATTTTTATTTTGAAAATTCTGACGTTAACAGTTGGAATAATAAAAAACAAAGACTTAGATTTTACAAATTTTTAGTTGGTGCCAGATTATTTACTACATAATGGTGATGAACGCTGATTGCCTAGGACCCCAACGGATTCAAGGATCGCCACAGCATCTCACAGTAAAAAAGGTTGGGAACCTGCTATAGAAATGGGACCACTCCAAACTGCAATCTAATCCCGACCTGTGGGTGGCATCAATGCGCCGTAAATCCAACGGAAACCCAGAAGAAGAAGAGGAGTCAACATATCAGCTCACAGTAATATCACAGAGGTTCAGTATTTAGTCAGTATCTTGTTTTCTCCTTTCTCCAGCTCTGCTTTGACTGTTCACCCGAGGAACATGTTGAAGCTCCAGAGTCTGAAGGTTTTCATCAACCAGCGGCTGACGGCGGCAGTGGAGGAGGTGATGGGCCGTTTAGAGAAAGCTATAACCGAGTATGAGGAGGAGATGGAGAGCCGCCATCAGAGGCTGCTGGACTCGGCTTCAAGACCCGAGGACGAGCAGCGAAGTGCAGGTAGGTATAATACTGCTTTATTGTTTATTTATTGCTGGTGTTGCACGGAGTCAATGATAAGCTAACGAAACTAGCCTGCTTGCTCCAGCTAACATAGCGGATGCTAAAATTGTCACCTGGGACCAAAAACACACCATTTGTCACATAACACCGGCAATGCTGCCCAGAGTTTAAATGAGAAGATTGGTTGAGTGCGATTAAAAATATTGCAAGACACAGATGTTGCAATTTCAGTTGGAATGATCGTTTTTTCATTTCATTCTCACTGAAAAAAGTGATGATGATGTCATTTTTTCATTGAGTCTTGTGTCAAACAAACATGTTCCTTTATGTCAACAATGTTGTGACACATTTTACGTTTATCAAAGAAATTGCAGCTCCTGTGCTTTGGATATTGCATTCGGCCATATCGCCATTTCGATTATATTTTGATTAATTGTGCAGCCTAACTCAGAGCCTAAGACTTCCTGTTTTCAGAGGTTACCAGATTCACCAGCTTCCTGTTGACAGAGTGTGTAGTCCTTCCAATTGGTTTGTTTTCACAGCCATGCTGGTACCTCAGTCAGGCTGTGCATAGACACAGCAGTGCTGGAAGGTAAATGCAAGCATTAACCCCCAAGGCATGAACTAAAGTCTCAGCTCCACACACGCCCCTCCTCTTTGTCTGGGAGTGAGGGGTGGAGTCAGTCACTGCCAAGATGGCGACAGTGGAGTAGCTCACTCATCAGCGCTTCAAAACTGCTCTTACAAAACCTGTGGGTGACGTCACAGAGGCTACGCTATCTTTATTAACAGTCTATGGGTAAATGCTGACATCAGCACACTAACATGCTGATGCTAAAGAATCTACATTTACTTTATTCGTTTAGTTTCACATTGAGATTAATGTGTTAGCTTTGCAGGTTTTTGGTCATAAACCAAAGTATTAGACAAAACAAATATTTTGACTGGAGGTGGCGCAAAGTAATTACAGTTCATCCTGAGGGGAACATGCATGAACTAAATTTCATGGCAATCCATTTAACAGTTGGTGAGATATGTTTGTCTTAACGTGCAGGACAGGCTGACTGACAGATGGACAGGAGTACAGTGTTACAGCTGTCCTGACAACAAGCTGTAAATGAATTTCTCTTTGGTGAATGCCAAGTTAACATTAATCAAGGTTTGAATCTCGGGTTGATTTACCTTTGACTCTGTGTCTGTATTTCAGTGTTTTCTGCAGATGTGCAGCAGCAGCTGGTGATTAAAGAAGAGGTTCTGTCTGAGCAGCAGGAGTGGAGTCCCAGTCTTGACCAGGAGGACCCGGGGTGGCCACACATTAAAGTGGAAAAACAGGATTTCTGGACTAGTCAGGAGGTCAGGGGTCAGGTTCAAGGACTGCATGAGGATGACAGCGCCAGGTCCTTGGACTCTCATATCCATGTGAAGGGAGTACATGAAGAGACGTTTCAGTCCTCACAGCTTCATCACAGACTGGAGGCTCCAGCCTGCAGCTCAGCCGAACACATGAAAACAGAGGCTGATGGAGAGGACTATGGAGCACCAGAACCAGACAGGATCTTAATATCTGGTTTTAAATCTCTATCTGGATCTGATGATAAGGCCTCACACTCTTCTGAAGCTGAGACTGAAGACAGTGGTGATGACTGGAAGAAGATGAGGAAACCTCAGACAGTAAATACTGTGGAAAATAAAGTTCCTGTCAGTGATGCAGGACCTAACACCAGCATTAAATCCTTCAGCTGCTCAAAATGTGGGAAAAGGTTTGGACAGAAGCATCATTTACAGACACACATGAGATGTCACACCGGAGAGAAACCCTTCAGTTGTTCTCTTTGTGGTAAGAGATTCACTCAGAAGGGAAATCTGACTCAACACCTGACCGTCCACACACGGGAGAAACCATGTAACTGTCCTGTTTGTGGGGAGCGGTTTTCACAGAAAGGAAACCTGACGCAGCACATGACGGTGCACACACGGGAGAAACTGTGTTGGTGAGAGACTGACACAGAAGACTGAGCTGCATTCATCACAACAGCTGTTTGTTGGTTTTCAGCAGCAGTGAAGTAACTCACTTTGTTACATCCAGCTCAGGACTTTCACATAGCTAAGGTACTGCAGTAACAGCACTGACATGCCTCTGTGGCTCAGGACTGTAAATGTGCAGTTACAGGCACAAGTTGTTCTAGAAGTTACTGGGTCATATGTTCCTTTTTGTTTTTGTCTTAAAGTTCAACCTTTGTGTATCATGTGGGGAGGGGGTCCAAGGTTTACCTCTCAACATCTGCAAAGTAACAGCAGCTCACAGATGTATCATTACATTGTGTTGAGACACACACAACACATTACTACAACCTGAAAAATGAGTGCCATACTATATTCATTAAATATATGACAGAAAAGGAAACAGCTGTAAATTGATGAGATTCAAATGTTGATAATGAAAGTTTCAGCTTTGTAAAATGTGTTATGTTAAATGACCAAGACCAGGTCATACATAATACAGTTTGTATTGAGAGCCACAGCCCACAGTGAGAACATAGTGTATCAGCATGAAGACTCACAGTATGTGGACTCCTGAGTGTTCAGCCCATGTGTGAGAGTTGGGCCTGTGGGCCTGTGGTCCCTTCATTAAACGCCTCTATAAGCACTCAGGTCAATGATGGCATCGTACCTCAATAAGAAGTCAGATGAATTATTGTTTGTTCCAGCTGAACTGTTGATATTTCGTCGTCTAGTTTCTCTTCATTCTCTGTGAAGTGAAATTAATGACGTCACTCAGGCCTCGAGTCATTTTAACAAGACCTTTTTTTTCTTTAACAGCTTGACTTCCATCAGCATGATTTCATCTTCAAACCAGCTGAAGTCCTCACAGGTCTGCAGGTCTCTGACTCACCAGTCGTTAGCACAACCACTTCATATGTCAACTGTTTCTAAGGGGCTGGTTGATTTTACCTGAGATCATTATCATAATTAACTGTCACATTTACCTCAGTAATGAAACAATCTCACAGTGGAGCTGCTGTGAATTCTTTCTAGTGTTTCTAGAACACAGGAAATCATGGATCATGACTGAAGAACATTTAACAGGAAAAACAAACGAGCTGTTTCACATCTATTGGCTGTAAGATCAGTTTTGATTAGATTTAAATAACTTGTGTTATCTCACATGTTTGATGTAATGACAGTATCTGATCATTACAGTGAGATTATTTTACATGCTCATGGCAGAGTCACTGTCCTCAGCTGCTAGGAAATAAAACTCTGTGCTCTGCTCTAGAGGAGCTGGAACATTTTTTTTCTGACCAACTGTTTCTCATGCTGAACATTAAAGTAGGTGTACATCAGTGTGTCTCTTGGTCTGGAGCTGGGAGGGTGGCTTCAGGGATCTTTATGTATGTTTAAAGCCAATAAACAGAGAGTGAACACTTTGAATGATCTGTTTTCTTATTGTATAAATGGACCTTCTCAATGTGCTCTCAGTTGTTAGTTAACATGTCTTGGTGCAATCATTTTTCAGAAAATTTTAACAAATGAAAAATTAAAAAGTGATGGGGACAAAATCGGCCATTCTGGCCACATTTAAATCTGGCACACACAGAAAATCCTCCGGCTGTCAGCCAGTACCGGAGGATAATATCCAGATTCTGCCCAGATGTGGGCCAAATATGGGCTAGACTCAGTCTGAGGACCCAGGCATATGTTATTTTCCATTTTGCTACCTGGGCAGCATCCTCAGTGTCTACATCATGGCTCCACAACCACCTCAACACTTCTCCTGCAGCTTCGATGATGTTCCTGGTGGATCTTTTTTCTTGCATCCCTCTGATGCCAAGGACAGAGATGTGGTGACCTGCAAAGCCCCAGCAGCTCACCTCATTGAATACTTTCTGAAGCCTATATCAAAGTGTCCTGCAGGATTCCTGAGAACTGGACAGTATCTGTACAATTTCCATAGTAATCCTTCACAATTGAATTTCCTGTAGGACTTGTTTTGTAAGTTTGTTGTTTAGATGTTGTATTTAAGTTTATTCTACTTCGAGTTTCATTTTATTCAAAATTAACCTTCACTTCTGTGACATCACCTCTCATGACCTGCACAAAGCATTTTGCAAAGACAAACTATTCCCTCAAAAAGGAAATGTTCAGTTTAGAGAGAGCAGAAGGAGCTTTGGAAACCTCTGTCCATTTAATCTGCATCTTTAAGAGCAAGTGGCTTAAAAATGTTTAGAACTCCCGGAGTCTTTATGGAATTTTATTCCTCACAATATGTTTAAAGATTTTGGTGGGTTAAAGTTTTTATTGGGTTGTAATTACACTGTCTCTGATAAAGCTTTCAGAGTTCTCTCAGCAGGCCTTATTGTCTTGGAAATTGTGTTATGTTCACAATTTTTCACACAATAATTTTATCATTTGGAACAATATTACTGTTAACAACAAAAGTATCCATGAAGAGGGCTGGATTGAAAGGGGTATAATCTTCATTATAAATCTGTTCAATGATAAAGGTACCATTTATAGTATATTTATAGAATTTTTTCATAAAAAACAAATCCTTCCCCGTCAGATATAAGTAATTTGTTTCAGTGGTAAGACTCATTCCCATGGGTATAGTTTAATTGATGAGATGTCATTTAGCCCAGCAGGATAAGGTTGTTCAGCTCCCTTCACTGGAAGTAGGTGGAATTAAATAAACAGACATAAAATGTACAAAGAAACATTAACAATAGGTGCTTCAAAACCAAAAGATTTCCTCTAAAGGAAATTTTTTTTTGAATTCTGAACTTTTTACACAATATTTACCCATATAACAAATTAATTTCCAAATTAATAAATATAGAACATTTGTGGAGTTGAGCCAGAAACAAATATTAATTTGTTCTGTCATTTTCCCTCCTCCTCTGTCTTTTGGGGAGACAGAACAATTTATTTATAACAAGACTAGCCAAACTGTAACAATTAGACCTAAAGATATTATAACTAAATTTGAATGTAATAACAAGCCCCGTAGTTTCATAATCAATGTTTTAATTATAATAGGAAAAGCCCACAAACATAAACCAAAAATCTCCAAATCTTTACCAAATTACACCTTTTTAATTGAATTTAATATACACATAGAAATACTTGAATATACAACCAACAAAAAAAGCAAAACACACTCACATATTTTGATATATTCTCTCTGTAGCCCCTGATTAAAATGATTGACCAGTGCTTAATTTCTGCAAATTTATTTTCATTATTACATTTTATTATTATTATTTAAGTGTTTTGTGTGTGTGTATATATATGCATGTATGTATGTGTCTGTATATATATTTTATATACTTTTTGCACATTTGATATTATCTGATGTCTGAAATTTATATTTGTACAATGTTCAATAAAAATGAGAGAGAAAATTTTTTTAGTGTGTGGTATGTTGTTCAATTCGATGGAGTTAATGAGGTGGGGGTGTGGTGGGTGTTCTGTTGTTGCTGTGTGACCCTAATGTTAAGGGTGAGGGCGGGGTGGTGACGTCACTGAGCGGCAGGAGCGCCAACCGGACCAAGAAAGATTGGGAAAACACGTTTTTCATATGCTACTGTTCCTGAGAAAATGTCCACCCTCCAGACACTGAAAACTTTTATCAACCAGCGGCTCGCCGTAGCTGTGGAGGAGATCTTCGGGCTGCTGGAAACAACCATTTCAAACTACGAGGAGGAGATTAATCGCCAGCGGAGGCTGCTGGAGGATGAGAGGTCCGAGTTCCGGACCAACAAAACAGGTTAGAGAAGTTTCTGTGAACCGGTGTGACTCTGGGTTTCAGTGATGACACAGCACTGGGTTCAGCTTCTATCTAAACTGAATGACAGAGCAGCCGGAGCTGTGTTCCTGCAGCATTTCACAAAACGTCGTTCAGCTTCCCGCCGCCGCGTCAAGCCGAAACAAGTTAAAGCTGGAAGTTGAGTATTTAAGGCCTTCAACGTAAAAGCATTAAAAAGAGACAAAGGCATGCTGTGTTCTTGTTAAGTGAAAGCTCCCGTTCATCATTTTCACACAATATGTCGTTATTTTTAAGTCAGTGCCAGTATCACACACTGCCATCAATGTCACCCCTTCTAAACTGTGATCTTTGGATTTGTTGTGAAGGGGATGACACCGGAAGTAATTCCGAACCTCCGAAAATCTTAAAGACGACATTAAGTTACGTTTATTAGACATAAGAGGAGACACACGTTTTTCGGAAACCAGTGTCTGAAGGAAGAGGTTAACTACAGTGTCTGGAGAGATTGTTTTCCAGCAGGAGACGTGGGGAATGAGTGGGGAGGAGGATAACTGAAGAAAAGATAGTTTTGGGTATAATCTTTGGGAATACTGTGACTTTTTGTTATTCTTTCAGGCACTGACAGTGTATGGTCCATATAATGACGTCAGCAGGATATAATCAATTTGTTGTCACCACTGTAATGATCAATGAATCCAGCTGTGTATTTGTGTATTTGAGGACTGAAATGGGCTTTAGTCTCTATTAAGATGCTCTAAAACCACATGATCCTAATTCCCATGATGCATCTAGTAGCATATTTTCGTTAGATAGTCCTGACCAGTAAAATACCAATTGTCTTTAAACTACATGTAAATAATAAGTATTTAATGCTTTCTGTTTTAAAATGTGTACCCTGTGAGTCCAAGCTGAGTTAACCCAGATTACATCACTATGGCTTTATCAAGGTTAAACTTGACATTTGACAAAGCTCTTCCAGGGCCACAGAGACATTATACAGATTGAGACTGGCATTTATGTAAATAAATAATAAATAAATAAATCTGTGGAATGTTCCTTTAAATGTGATAAATGCAGCTTTCTGTGCATCCTGAACATCCACAGTTGAACTGAAATCACTGGCTCTCTGCTGTAGTTTAACCTTCAGAGCATTTACAGACACAGCATTTATGATAATCCTCCCTCCCCATAAAGCTCAAACGGTAATATGGAAGATTACAACACTGAAACAACTTTGGCAGATCACAATGCATTCTGGGAAGGTAAATGAAAGTTAGATTATTCTTACATGTCACCAGTAGGAGATTTACTGGAATAAATGTAGTGGATTTGACAAAAAGCTAAAATGTGCAGACAGTTCAAGAAGTAGTTCGATGAGACTCTATCTCCAAACTCCCATCAGCAGTTGGAGCACTGTGTGCACTTCACCCTGCATCAAAGATCAAAGCTCCTGCACATCAAACCACACAAATAATAGGACAATAACCTCACAGACATGTCTGTATGTGTCCCACAACAAAGTAGCTACACTGAAATCGGAAGATCACTCTGCTCCATTCCACTCTCCTTCTCAGTTTTCAAAAAATTGAAAATATTTTAAAAGTTGTTAAGTTGTCTTTGTTTTATTTGAAAATTTGTGCAAGTTTTATTAACAACACAATATGTTTGTATATGCAATTTCATGATGAAAGTTCACCAACAGTTATTCAGTCTCCATACAGTCTCCATACTTTAGCTACGCTGCTTATCCTTCAATGTGGCAGGGGGGTTGGAGCCAATCCCAGATGACACTGGGCAAGGCGGGGTACACCTGGACAGGTCGCTTGTCTATCACAGGGCTGACACACATGCCCTATGAACTTTAATTCATTTCCTATTAACATTATATTAAAACATAATATGATTATGTAATATCCTAAACCTGACAACACTAATGAGGTGTACTGTATGTGGATGTGTTTTAGCTTCTGTAGGCAGCTGTTTGAACCTGTGCCCTCCCCGTCCAGCACCAGAGTGAAGTTTAAAGCTCCATATTCTCCTCTTCTTCTGTGTTTTATTTATTTTATTAAGAAGATATATTTGTGGTTTTAAGAACCAAAAACCATCTCAATGTAGTTTTACATCTCCTCTCTCAGGCTTCTCTCTGGAGCTCCAGTAACAACAGGTCAGTCAGCCAATCAGAAGAGAGGAGGCTCTGAGCCTCTCTTCTGGTTTCTGGTTTCGAAGTGATCCTATAAAAATATAGCAGATTTCAGCTAAACACTCAGAGAAATCGAATCTTGGAAGGTTGGATGGATGGTGGGCAGGGATTGGGGCGGGGCTGAGGGCGGTGACAGCTTTGTTGTCACATCACAAAGTTCCAGAAGTCCTGACGGCTGGTTTTAAGGCTCAGTTTCTGAATACAGGCTGTGTGCATTTCTCTGTGGACTGAGGCTTTGATACTTTCACAGTATTAATATAGAACGTAGACCTGCTTTATAATCAAACAACACATGGACATCTACCTTTATACTATATGGACCTTTAAACCTTTCATACACATACAGGTGTGTGAACCTCTTAGAGAGCTAGTAATGGACTTACATTACATTTACTCATCTGTCAGTCGCTTTTATCCAAAGAGACTTACTAGTGAGGGACATCACTAAAGCTTCAGAGCAGTTGGAGACCTTTGTGTAAGGACTATGTCGTACAACTGTTCAATAAGTGAAGGAGATCAGGTAAAGTGAAAGGGGTTTACATTTGTCAGGTGACAAGAAAACAATCAATTAGCTATAGCAACTTTATAAGTCAATGACATGGTTGTTCTCCCTCTGTCAGTCTGTGTTGGTCTGTGTGTGTCTGTTCTCTAATGGACAAAAACAGATGAATTCAGTCTGAGGTTGTGGTGAGAAATCCCATTTTCCTGGGAAACAGACAGATGTTATTGGGAAGTCGTTATAAAACCAATGTGTGGAAGTGTGATGGCTCCTGTCCTTCTTTTCTTGCAGACATGCAACATGCTGTGAGATTTCGTGTCATCATCAATCATGACGTCAAGAAGATAACTTTCCAAAACGGCCTCCCCTCATCTGTGGAGGACATGATCACAGTGTTGAAACAAGCTTTCTCCATCACCACAGACATCGGCCTTCAGTACAAAGACACCGACTTTGATGACTTCTTCACTCTGACCTCCACAGCTGACCTCAAGGACAAAGACACTCTCAAAGTCGTGCATGTGCCACCAGGAATAATCATGACCACAGTCCCTCAGGAGTGTAAACCCGACACCTCTGACATGTCTTCAGTAGATGAGCTGCTCTCTTTGGACTCCCAGGACAGTCTGATCCCCAGTCCACCCCCCACTGAGAGGCAGAACCTGTGGCCTGCCATCTTTCCCATCCCCACCTTCTCCTACAACACAGAGATGGCTTTGAGGCAGGGCAATGAGAAGTTCCTAAAAGACGGGACGCCTCTAACATCACCCAGCGTCAAATCAGACATTCTGGAACGGCTGGCAGAGGCCATGTTCTCCTACACTGCTTATCCCAACGATCCGCAGAGGGCCGCAGTAGCACAGGCACTGATAGAGAAGCACCCCTGCCTGAGGGAGCCCGGCTCTTTTAACGGATGTTATGGGTGGCAGCAAAGCCTGAAGTACAAATGTGCAAACTACCGGAGCAAGCTAAAGGCACACGGAAACCCTGAACTGCTGATAAACACAATGAAACACAAGCAGGAGGGTGACAGGAAACCTGCCAAGAACATCAAGAAACCCAGGAAATCAGAGGTGAACTACCTCCCCCCACACCCAGCTGGGGAGACGGACGACAGCCTGGAGACTGTAAGACTCGAGCTGGTTACAGTGAGCAGGACGAAGGACAACGCACACATGATCAATGACATGATGTCCAGGACGTACAGCTGCAGACGCAGAGAGGTGGTCGGCCAGTCCATGCAGGTGGCAGAATTCAAAGAGAGGTGGCCCGCCCTCTTTGACCCGCTACAGGTAAATAAACTGGCTCAGTGATCCTCCTGTCGCACCACGAAATACCTGTGTACAAATGTAATTTATAATGTTATAGACTAATTGTTATTTGCACAGTTGAATAAGGTGGCTGACGAAGCAAACGCGCTGCAACGGCCCAAAACATTTGCATTAGGAGAAACGAGCTGCAGATTCAGAAACGATGCAACAACAAAAACACATGAACCTCCGAAACAAATGCAACAGAAAAACACTGCATATCCATTCAACACAACAGAAGAGCTCCAGGCCTCTGGGGGAGCGCTATATGTATATGTATGCAGACTGTATATAAGCTAACGCTAACACTTGCTATGTTTTCTGTTGCTCTTTCATAATATTGTAAAAACTACGGCCAAATGTAAAATAAAAGACAAACCTTTCCTTTGGCCTTTTATCACCTTTGTATGTCGCCTCTTCTTTCTGTCTGCATACTCTCTTGTTTGGTCCAAGGTCGAAGGTCAAAGGTCCGGTCAAAGCTCAAGCTTATGCTCTAGGTGTTCCATTTATTTTTGTGTTTGCATCTTGTATTTGAAGCGCATTTGCTGTCCATGTTTTTGATTTGGCTTCCTGCAGTACATTTTTTCATTTGCAGATTGTTTCTTGTATTTTTTTTGTGTTTCGTACATGTTTTGGAATCTGCATCGGTTCTGAACTTGCAGCTCATTTCTCCTAATGTAAGTGTTTTGGACCGTTGCAGCGCATTTGCTCTCGTCGGCCGCTGATAGTCTATGATGATTTTATTATTGTAGTTCATGAAGAAAGACTGTATGAGAAACACCTAATTGTGCTACAGTCCACAGCTGCAACAACAGTCTGAACAATGACCATACAATTGTGTAACTAGTAGAGATGTCCTGAAGTTTTTTTGCTGCCGATACAGATACCGATAATCTGTGAGTGAGATACCAATCATTTTTTGTGTTTTGTTATAGCAGCTGGTTTAGTGGTTGGTCGGTCTGTTTAGCTTTGTAGTGAACTGGTACCTCCAACAGGAGGCAGCGTAACCTCATAAAACAACAACAAATCGACAACATGCACTACAAGAAACTCCCAAGGAGCATTGCAAGTATCCTAGAGTAACAACAACTGAATAACAATAACAGTAATAAATCATTAATTACACGTTGATTTATGTGAATTAACATGATTATTATTAACAGACTGAAAAAAATGAAGCCTATTCAATAGGGTAAACGATGCAAATAGTCTAATAAATAGAAGTCACTATATGTCAGAACATGAACTCAGTTTCATTAAGCAAACTAAAGAATAATAGGATTTACAGTCAGATACAGGCTGCATTCAAACTGAAAGGTATTTTATAGTGACATACATTTCAGACGGCGTACGTTATATCAGTCTCACACACTTTGTAAAAGTTGCACACGGCGCAGTGAGCAAGGTGGGAGGCGGGACTACGAGAGTGTTAACCACAGGTTTTTTTTTTTTTTTTTTCAAATATCTTTTTATTGAGGACAAGGTATAAGAAGACAGTTGTACAAAAAAGTAATATTTTTGCTTTTTCACAGAACACAAATACAAATGTATATATCCACCCCTCCCACCCCCCACCCTACAACATCAAGTGCATCCTAATCTAAGGAAATAGAATGAGTGAAGAAATAGATGAATAAAAGTTATGATATTGATATAAATAAGGTTATTAATCAACAGGTATGAATAATTAAACACAGAGAAAAAAAGAAAAAGAAAAAAGTGGAGGTAGCTAATTTGAAAGTAAAGCTTAAGAATAAGTGAGGAGGCTGCGTTTGCTATGCGACATCATGCATCGTCCCTCAGGACCTAGTAAACATGGATTCACAAGTTGTCAGGAAGGGCTTTAAGTTTGTTAATGAAAGACATTACTGGGCTCCAGGTGGAATAGAAGAGGTCTTTCGACCCTCTCAGTGTGTATTTGACCTTTTCAAGACTTAAATGAAGCATAACTTCACTCATCCATAAGGAGGCGCTGGGTGGTCTGGGGGATTTCCAGTGCAGTAAAATCCTTCTACGGGCAAGTAGAGTTGCAAATGCTATAATGTCCTTATGCTTATTGATAATCTGCTGTTCGGCTGGCACTATACCGAAGATGGCAGAATAGGCGTTAGGTTGCAGATTTAGGGATAATGCCAGTGAGAGAGTTCTGAAGATTGCTGACCAGTAGTCTGAGAGGGAAGAACAGGACCAGAACATGTGTGTTAGTGTTGCTGAGGCAACATGGCATCTGCTGCAATTCTCATCCGTCTTGGGATAAATTCTGGCCAGCCTAGATTTGGGGTGCGGTGCAAGACTTTAAACTGAATTACCCCTAGCCTAGCACATGAAGTAGTTCCATTGACTCTCTTCAGAGCTTCAGTTCAGGATTCTTCAGGTATTACATCCCCAAGCTCCTCCTCCCATTTCCCTTCAATCTTATTGAGAGAGGTGTCTCCCAGAGATGATGTGTTGGAGTAGATTCTCGAAATGAAGCCTTTTAGATTGGAGGGAATTTGGAGGATGTCATCCATAGCAGTAGGTTGGGGTGCGCTCGGGAAGTTTGTATCTAAATTTTGCGTGAAATGTCCGACCTGGAAATATCGAAAAAGGCTTGAGTTGGGGAGGTTGAATTTTTGAGAGAGATGACTAAAGATAGAGAAGACACCCTCGCTGTAGAGATCTTTAAATTTGGAGAGGCCTAGTCTTTTCCACTGGGCAAAGGCGTTGTCTAATCTAGGCGGGACAAAGAGGTGATTATCACAGATAGGGGCCAGATGAGAAAAATCAGTTAAACCAAAGTGGTTTCGAAATTGTGACCAAATTCGTAAAGTATTAATAACAACAGGGTTAGAAGAATAAAGTGGAGTAGACAGAGGGAGGCTCGAAGTAACCAGGGCGGGAAGCGATGTCAATATGCACGACTCATTTTCAATTTCACACCATGACAGCTTTGGAGCATGAAACCAGTATATGATTTTCTGAATATTAGCTGCCCAGTGATAGTGAAGCAAATTTGGCAAACCCAATCCACCCTGGGATCGATGTTGCTGCAGAAGTCTTTTTTGTATTCTAGCCCCCCCCCCCAAATGAATGATGAATATAGTTTTATCAAGGGAAATATAGGGAGACACTGAAAAAGATAGAGGAATCGGGGTAACACGTTCATCTTAATACAGTTGATCTTTCCAGCCAATGAGAGATTAATGGACCTCCAATTCTGTAAGTCATTTTTTAGTTTATCAATGAGGGGAGTGAAGTTTTCTTTGGATAGTTTAGAGAAAGTCCGCGTAATATTGATTCCTAGATATCTAAAGCCAGATTTAGACAGATGAAATGGCAGGTTCCTTTGTGGAATTGCAAGAGCTAGGTTGTTCACCGGAAAGCACTCACTTTTCGTAAGGTTAGTCTTATATCCCGAAAAGATACCAAACCTATGCAACACCTGAACTATGTAGGGAACACACCGCACCGGGTCAGACACATACAACAGTAAGTCATCGGCGTATAGAGCCACCTTGTGTTCCCTCCCCCATCTAGAGATTCCATTTATTTCTGGGGAAGATTTTCACATGATGGACATAGGCTCGATGGCGAATGCAAACAAGAGTGGACTTAGTGGGCATCCCTGACGTGTCCCTCTTGACAGTGAAAAGGAGGAGATAATATCCCCCCTTATTACCACTTTAAGAGTCTGCCAGAGCAAAGAAGGGGAGACATTATCCTTGTTATTGGTTTCTAGGAAATTATCAATGGCTGTTGAAATCGACTGGCAGAATCCTTCGTCTGTCAGTAGTGTAGTATCGAATCTCCATGGGGCCCGGTCAGAGAAGTTGAGTGGGAAGAAAAGATCTAATATTACTGGGGCATGGTCGGATTCAATTATGGTGGCATATTCTATATTTTTGACAAAGGGGATTAATAGGCTGTCTATGAAAAAATAATCGATTCTGCTATACAAATGGTGGACATGTGAAAAAAAGGAGAATACTTGAGGGAACTACACAAATACTGTGAGGGAAGCGAAAGTGCCATGGGTCAAAACATCCAATTTGGTTCATGAATGCTGACAATGTTTTAGCTGTTTTGGAGGGGATTTTGGATTTTGGGTTAGAACGGTCCAAGGATGGGTTAATTGTACAGTTTAAGTCTCCTCCAAAAATCAGGCAGCGCGAGTTTAGGTCAGGTATAGACGAGATTACTTTTTCTATGAATTTCTCATCGTCCCAGTTGGGTGCATATACGTTAACCAATAGAACAGGTTTGTGGTAGAGGGACCCTGAAACGATAATAAAACAGCCATGTGGGTCAGATATAATTTTTGTGGCATTGAAGAGTGTTTTTTTATGAATTATAATTGCTGTGCCACGTGATCTGGAGTTGAAATTTGAATGAAAAATTTGGCCAACCCACTGTTTTTTTAATCTGATGTGGTCTTTAACCATTAAATGTGTTTCTTGTAAAAATGCAACTTCACATTTTAAAAGTTTCAGATGTGCAAATATTCTAGCTCGCTTTACAGGTCCGTTCAAACCTTTAACATTCCATGAAATAAGTCTTACATTTGCCCCTCCTGTACTCTGATTATCATCCTGTGTCCTGTTCATGGTCTACTAGATCTATCAGTAAGGTTTTTGGGAACACATGATCCGCCGCCCCACAGCCCAACCCTCACTCCTAAGAGCCTGAAGAAGCCTCCACTTAAAAATATATAGTAAAACGGTGAAAATAAACTGACAAAACTGCTGGGATAGATTTGAGATCTAGAGATGCACACCCCCAATACCTTAATAGCCCTAACAGAACCCCCAAATAACAACAGAACATGATAAAACGAAATAAAAACAATGCCTATGTTTACCTCCCAAACTGAGGAAAACTGCAGGCTCACCATATCTCCCCTGTTCTTCCTTGAGTGCATCCTCATTAACCCTATTTTCACTTGAGGTACTCCCGATCAATTTGTGCAAAAGTAATGGTTATATTATATAAACGTATAGCAATGAAGTTGTTTAAGGTAACATTTTAAAGTAATAATATTTACATCCCACACCGGTTGTTTCAACACTTGTGTCTAGAGTAACCAGATACATCAATGGGAAAAGCAGACAACAAGTAACAATAATAATATATAGTAATTAAAACGGAAAAGGATACCTGGGACCAACGGTGAGAGCGAGTGTAAATATTGTTGATGTAAAGTCCAGTTAGTTAAGTCCAGTTAAGTCCAGTGCTTGGTGTAGAAGCCATTCAGTAGCATCCTCCCGGACAGGTATGCCAACGTTAGCAGGAGCAGTGTTAGCTGCCATGGCTGAGAGTTTGCTAGCTATGCTAGTGCTAGCTCGTGTTGCAACTGGAGCTTGTTCGCTACTTTTCTTATGTTTAGAGTTGCTCATTTTGGTACCAAAAGTGACTTTGTAACACGCTGTGACAGTTTTATAGATAAAAGTCAGATGTTTAAATAGGAGGTTTGGCAAATGCGATCGGGAGACCTGGAACCAACGTCTGCTCTCTTACATCGTCACTCGGAAGCCACCACAGGTATTTTTAATGAAAATTGGCCGATCAATGAGGGCATCCCTAGTAACTACAGGTTAGTACATAGAGAGATCATCAGTCTGGGCAGTAGAGCAGTAAATACAGCAGCAGACATATTTGAATTCTAGTAGTTTTTCTTCCAGATTATAATACAGATCTGCCTCTAACTGTACAAACTCATAGATCCTAACACCATAGATATGTCTGTTTTTTTTTTTTACATCTAGATCAAAATATTACTTCCTGAGAAACTGATGCTTTTTACTTGTTTAATTCAAATAATTCAAATTTATTGGCATGAAGTCTAGTACCAGAATGTAATGGGTTCTTCCCTGGACCATGACCCATTCCTCCTCCAGGTCCATCACCATAGTCCTGGACCAGGTCTTCAGAGTAGAGGAGTCCTTTTTATAGACATGTAGATTGAGGCTCAGTGGTTACTGTTGAGTAATAATTCAGGATTGTTCCATGTGGGTCTCCAGCCTCGACCTCTCACCTCAGCGGTCCTCAGTGTTTTTAGAGCAGGAGTGTTTCTTTATTGAAGGGCTGATGAATGAAAATCTGAAAGTGAAACATGTAACTTAAATATGCAAAATCACTTCAATCACATTTAGTACTAATGTGTATTTTAGTTCATAATCATATTCAGACTGTCTCCTAAGTTGCACTGATGGGTGAGAGTGAAGTTACCTGGATGACATCTTAACTGTTTCATCATCTGAGCTCAAGCAGACAAACCTGTGTTTCTGAAAGTTTACTTCCTCGTTCAGTTCAAACATTTTCATAAACAATGTCCTCAGTGTACGTTAAAATAGAAACATGGGAATATCCTGGATAATGTAAAGATCCTGTTGGCTTCTGTCATAACCTCCAGTTTCAGTTGTTCCAACTGTGTATCTGAGAGCTCATGTGTTGTCTGTCACTTCATCATGGAGGACTTTATTTTAACACTACAATACCTGTGAACATCTGCTGCTGTTGCTACAGAGGAGAAGCTCAAGGTGCACATTCAAAACCCTTCACTGATGATGAAGTGCAAATCAAGACGTGCGATGGCAACGACAACCTGCTCGTTTATGTCTCTGCAATCAAGAGCACACACAGTACAGCTCAGACTGCAGCCTCGAACCTCCACACAGTCAGACTGGAGTCGCAGGAGTGTTGGATCACACACCGTCTGTATGTCTCAGTACCAGTGATGCTGTCTTACAGATAAACGAGGAGTTCCGAAGGTGTAACACCGTCCCCCTGGAGTCCACCTTCACCTCCCAGCTGGACAGGTACACGCCCAAGTTCCTGGAACTGTTCAGCTCCAAGGGAGGAGCTGTGGGACAGCGCATGAAGAGCGTGTTGACAGAACTGATAAAGGTGAGGACGGGTCCTGATTAGTTGTCTGACAAACAAAAGAGGTGCATTCTGGAATGGCATTTATTCATGAGCCGCTGAATTAACCGTAGGACCCCCAGGCCTCCATGGTGAAGAAGAGGGACGTGACCCTGAGGTGCCTCATCGAGTACATGGGGGAGAGCGCGCAGGAGCTCATCTCAGACTACTACGTGAGTAACATCCTCATCACTGGGTTTAAGTCTGGTTGGTGTCTGATTGTTGTTTGCGTCAGACTGTTGACTGCGGTGACACTGTACCTACATCCACCTGACAACATCTACACTGAAACACATACATTCAGTCAGCAGAAGGTCTTTCTTTAGAGGGTAGACATCTTAGTGAGAGTTTGTCAGGGTTTCCATGTCCTTGAGAAAAAAAGTCAAGCCTTTTAAAGTTCTAGTTTGTAACTTTTCCACATTAAAATGTCTAAGAACATCTAGACCATATGTTGTTCAGTTGTGTTCTTACATTATCCCAGATGTTTCCATCAATTCTCAAACCTGAGAAATCTGTGATTTTAATCATGATAATGTTTTATCATGACATCATATCCTCTATGATCATGTGTCAGTGTGACAGAAGCTCAACATTGACTATCTAGTTGTCTTCACCACCGTTACTGTGAGCTCCTCCCGGTTTGGATTCCTTCAGTGTCAGTGGTTCAGGAAATCAAACACACCTGGTGATTCTAACCATTAAAAACACTGAATAAAGCAGTTTGACATTTAAAGTCAGTGTTGGAGCGACGCTGTACGGAGGACAGAGACTCAGGGAAGAGCTGGAGCTGAGATTGATGCTAACCTTTGTTCTGATTGTTTCTCTGATAACTTATGAAGCAGACGTTCAGCAGGTTTTTACCAGCAGCTGAATCATCCACAGAGGTGTCCTCCTCTCCATAACAAACACACCAGGGGATTAAAACCAGTAGAACCACTGAGTAAAGCAGTTTGACTTTAAGACTCAGAGATTCAGCGACGCTCTTCAGTGACACAGGACAGGACGTCTCCAGCAGCTGGGAGCTGAGCTGTCTAACATTTCCTCAGCTTGTTTCTCTGATAACTTCAGATCCAGACGTCCGACGACTAAAATCCTTCATCTGGTTCAAATATAGAGCTGAAAACCACCAAGGTGACAAAAGTGTATGTGGTTTAAAACTAGGTAAAAGTCAATGTTGAGCTTCTGTCAGACAAACACACTGACACATGATCATAGAGGATATGATGTCATTGACAGATCGTGTGTGTGTGTGTGTGTGTGTGTGTGTGTGTGTGTGTGTGTGTGTGTGTGTGTGTGTGTGTGTGTGTGTGTGTGTGTGTGTTCGTTCCAGAGGACAGCAGAAGACAAAGTGCACAAGGATCTTAAATCTCAGAATATGAGGATCTACGTGTGTCAGCAGCCTGATGCAGTGGGCATCATCATTGATGGGACCCCAGTGCTGACGGGTCTGGACAATGTGTCCAGAGCCTGCTGCCTCCTCCTGGGCCTCATCTACGCCCTCAATCTGGATTATCCTCCCAAACTCGCCAAGACCTTCGAGGTCTTTCAGAGACTGTTTGTAGGACTTGACACGCTGCAGCCGAAACCAACGTCCAAGTACATCAGCCTGAAAAACAGACTGCTGACCTGAGCTGCTGCTTCGATCCTCATCTAGGATCCAGGATCCAGGATCTGAGGAGGTCTCCGTTTATGTGATGATCTGGATTCTGCTGAGTCCTCTTGGTTTGATGAATAAGGGTTAAATCACTGAGCTGTGGTTCGGTTCAGGTATGAGACTCGTCACCTCCATGTCACATGATGTGAGATGGTTCTGATAAAATACTGACCTCAGCACATGCAGCACTGAGGGTCTCAGATTCTGTGAAGGTGATTCTCGCTCAGTGTGTCTCTGAGGGTCTTCGAGCTCAGCTGTTCATGCAGAGAGTCGTTAACTGTGAAGTAAATGTATTTTCTCACCTAATTAGTTTTGTATTGACCTGCAGCTGAACTGAGAGGAAAAAACACCAAAACACATTTTAATGTTTTAAAGGAAAAAACAGATTTGATAGATTTTGTAAACTGACGGTTCAGTTACAGGAGAGACTGGTTCACACGTGGTGCTGACATGTGGCGTTCACAATTGTACCTGAGTTGAAAAAAATAAAATCAGATTTTTTCCTCTGAGTTGATTGGCCTGTGTTTGGATTGTAAATCTGATCTCACATCTCCACATAAATATTCTTCTTCTCTGGGGTCACTGTGCAGCACTGACGTCAGATCTTCTAAAGAAGATTATGAATAAAATCACTAAAGGTTGTGAAGATGGAATATTGTTCTTTTCATTGGAAACGAAAGCACTGACATGACTTGGATATGAAATTATTTGGCCAGATTTTATGTTAATACTTGAATACAGGCACTCATAACAGCTGAATCTTCTTTATCAACAGAATCATTAGTATACTTAGTGCTGCTGTAGAACTCTGGTGAGCTTCCTCACTTTGGTCCTGGATGTGTCTGATTCAACATGGCACAGAGCTGAAGAAAAAATAAGCAATACAATAACTGGTCCTGAGCAGGAATACCACTGATCTACTACAAACCTTCAACAAATGTACAACAAAAGAATAGAAAAGGAGTCCTACAACTGCCTGTTACTAAGTGCTGAGCTGTCAGTACAGGGGGAATCTACCTCTAGAGACCAGACTCCAGCTGTTACCACAGTGAGGCCACACACAGGATCACAACACAAACACTTTATTGAACCAAAGTATTCAGGTAGAACATGTAGGTATGTGTGTGTGAACAGAGTAGAAGCTGAGTGTAACATGGTGTGTTGCAGGGGTGGACAGTATGGTAGTTCATTTACTTCAGTACTGTACTTCAGTATATTTTTCCAGGAGCTGTACTTTACTTAACTTGTACCAGTATTTCTTTTTTGTAAACTTCTGACTTTTACTCCACTACACTTAAAGACAAATATTGTACTTTTGACTCCACCACATTTCTATGAAGGACTCTTACTTTGAAGCAGAGAAATACATCAACAATAGCTCCTTTTTTGATTCACTGTTTTATGTCCATGTCTACAGTCTTTTTATCCTACAGGTTCAACAGTCAGTCAGTAGTCAGTAAATGTGGAACAATACAACAGTGTGTTGACATGAAAAATTTACTTTTGAATACTTCAGTATTTTTAAAATCAAGTACTGCAGTACTTTATACATAACAATACGGTTCTGCTGGAGGTTTTTCCTCCTCACTGTCGCCAAGTGCTGCTCTTTGTGGGAACTGTTGGGTTTCTCTCTATAACATTGTAACTTCTTTACCTTGTCTTGAGAAAAATGTTTGTCACACAAGGTCAACGCACTTCTGACCAGTGTAAAAAAGAAACCAGCAGAGTTCACACTTGTCTCTCAGAGGTGTCTCCCTGCCACAGTCAGATGACATCATCAGTATTTTAAATGATTAGTTGGCCACTTCCAGACTCCAACAGGCCGACGACATGAGGAGCCGTGATGCTTAGTCCATGGGCCAGACCAGATATCGGTACCACTCAAGGTGACCAAACTTACTTATGATTTTTGAAAAGATCTATGTCTATAGATGATATTTTGGTATGATAACCCTTCCTGAGTGGCAGCTGTATCATAGTTATCAGCTCATGAAGTTACCCACCCCCTTCAGAAAATTACATTTTAGACGCTGGTGCATATCCTGGTTTAGACTCATGTACAGGACATCTGTCAATGTTTCACAATATTGTCTTTGGTATCATTTTAAAGGGGACCTTTTAAGTTTTCAGTCAAGCTAAGATGTGAATCTTTCTGACCAACATAGAGGTCACTAGCTCTTTAAACTATATACAACACACATTTTTGCACAATTTTCGCCTAAATGATATACTATCTTTTAGCCCTGTGCCATCTAGGAACAACAGAGACACACAATACGAAAACTGGAATACTCACAGGACCATAAGGATTCAGGAAATGTATAATATGCCTATACTCTTTCATTGTCAGGGGTGATTGTGAGCCTTAAACTAGAAGGGCATCATTAGGCTTCTATGAAACTATAACTAGACAGCCACTGGTCTTTATCATGCAAATACGGGACATAAAGGACACCACAATGAGATAAGGAACCAACTGAGGTTTATAAACAACATTATAAACATAACAATATTGTATACAAAATGAACATTGTTATTAATGGGAATATGTCAAGATCTGATTATAGTTAGGCTATCAAGTTCTGTGTGTAGGGTAACCAAGTACAGAATCATCACATAATGTCACTCAAACTGCTCGTCTCTCTCGTCATCTGACCCACTGAGTTCGAAGTCGGATTCTGGATCATCCTGCAGTTTTTGGTTGCTGCAAGTCTGTAACTTGCACGTCTGTGCATGCCAGTCCATTTGATAAGCACGTGCAGCTTGGCATTTTGCATGAACGCACACATTTGCATGTTAGCAGTTCCAAGACTACATCTGGGGCAGGTGGGGAGCGCATCCAGTAAATGGCCAGCTTGTCCTCATCTTCTTTCCATCCATGCTCTGTAAGACTTGGCACCACAGGGTTAGTCTGCTCTTCCAAATGGCTGCCTGATAATTGGCTCGTTCAACATGCAGGAAGAGACAGTCTCTACATGGTGGCAGCTGACTTGACTCGACCTCTCCCCTTTTGGCACAGAAGAGCTGGTAGTGCAGTTGGTTCACCTCACCAGTGCTGCTGTTAGCATACATGTGGCATGTAAACTCCTCAATTCTCTGGAACAGCTCCTCACTCACATCCCATGACTGCCCAAGTCCACTGAAGGTTTCTTGGTAGGAAGTGTCCTTTTTCACTATCTTCAGGGCATTCAGCTTCGCCCGGCCAGCAAATGCACTGACAGTGTCACAGCCAGTGAAGGCGTGTAAGCCAATTAGGCTATCACAGAGGCTGTCTCCAATTGAGCTTGCCAGTTTGCTGATGTCCACAAATCGTGTGCGGTTCTGTGTCCCACACTTCAGGTAGATGGGACAGGTGATGTCCTTCTGAAAGGCAAGACAAAGAACCATGACATCTGTGTCCTCAGCTGTGACGATGACTGCTTTTGAGCCCGTGTTTGCGGCATCTGATGCATGCAGGAGCAGGCATGTGTCAGCTTCTTCATGTGTGGAGTGCAGCTCTACTACTTCTTCACACCCATCATCTGTCAACCTGTAGCAGGTTTCCTCACAGGTAACGTACAACACCTTGCCATGCAGTCCATCTCTGTATTGTGGGAGTTTCCACTCTATCACCAGAAACTTGATGAGACTGGTCTTGTTGGAAAGACTGCACAGAAAAGTTCTCCACTACTGTACATGGTGTCCCCCTGCCAGGTTCTTGTACTGGACAGTGGTGTCTGCAACCCGGTTCAGTCGTTCAGCATCTTTAATCGTAGTTTGGCAGTAAACATCAACCACAACATCAATCCTCTGACTCTGTGCCCCCTCGTGGAAGACCTGGGTGAAGAGTGACTCTGCCACCTGTCCAAAGGTTTTGTTGTTGCCATTCATTTTCTGGACCAGGCTCATCCCAACCCCCAGTGGATGGGGTTGGGATCTGTTCTGCAGGAGACACATTCTTTTCCAGCTCTCTGGCAAGTGCAGCCTTGTTCGTTTTTCGTAGGGACCCATCAGCATTTGTGAGTGCCCATGGCAGTGGGCCCAGTGGGTAAACAAGGACATCCTTCATATTTATCTTCCTGCTTTCAGGAACAGGTTTCTGTCTGCCTTCAGCACCACGTCCTGTCCTTTCTTTCCTTTAGCTTTTTTTGTGCTGACGGTGGAGAATGTCTTCAGACTTTGCTTGGTCATTTTGTCATGGAATTTCAAAGATGGTATGTCCTCATCTAATCTTGTTCGCTTGAATGCCTTGTAGGCCTCTTCTCCTATCTCATGAGCTCTCAGGAGATCCCTGGTCACATCAGGTGGGGCCATGGAGCCAGTGGACAGGCTAACCAGATCGTTCTCATCAGGAGACATAGGATTGAACCACTTGTTTTCCATAAGGCCAATGAGAGACTGGACATCTGCTTCATCTCTCTTGATCCTTGGACCATGTAGATCTGGATGGGACAGTCTGGACGTGCCTTGACCTGTCAGATCTCTCAGCTGTCTGAGGTACATGCTTCTGTACTCAGCGGTTAGGTAATATTTGGCTACAGCTCCTGACTTCAAGCTGAATCCCTTTGTCCCTCCAGCTGTTTGGGTATCTTTGTTCACCGTTTCTTCTATAGCTTGGTCAACAGGGATCCGGCCAATGGGATTGGTGGAGCCCAGTTGAACAGAGAAGCCTCCTGTCATGAATTCTGTGTACACATCTGTGTGTGTGATGGACAGCTGAGACATCTGGGCGTAGTAGTAGGGGAGGTAGCGTGCGTAGTTCATCCTGTCATATGCAAAGCACCATGGGATCATTGCTCGAATGCTTGCCAAGTGTAGCATCCAGTCTCCCTCTCTGGATGCTCGGATGAGCCCCAGCAAAAAACATGTCCAAATAGGACATCCAGAAGCTTGAGAGGCTGCCGTTTCCACCACTGAGGAACTTGCGGTAGACTTCAAACAGTTCCATGATACGTGTACAAGAGCTGTGACACATTTTCCCCAAGGCTGTCAATTGCCTTCAGTGTTTCATCCAGGTGAACCATGTCGTTCATGTGAGTTGTTTCCAACCAGGAGAGGAAACCATTCCATGTCAGTCGCATGAGAGCCTCATACAAGAGCTTGTGTAGTCGCACTGCCCTGTTGTACTTGCGGCCATCCATAACACCAGCAATGGAGCCTTCTGCGATTATGCCAGACTGAATGCACAGGTCTCCGAGTCCAGCATCTTTGAAACGCTTTCCTATTATTGCCAGCAGTGTGCAGATGGTGTGAAATTCCCCAAGCCTGATGATGATATTCTGGAACTTGTGAGCATGTTTCCATGTGATCTCAACAGCCTTTGCATACAGGGCTTGGTCAAAGACACAGACAATCTTTGTCAGGCCTAAGCACCTCATGATGCTTATTGACTGGTTAAGCACCTCATTGACAGTAGACATTTGTGTCGCTGGAGCATTGATGGTAGGCAGATAGCCTACATTGTCAGGGATGACTGTCATATCACTGCGAGTCAGGATGTTGAAGCCCGTCCAGTTGCTGACTGACTGGTCTTCTTGCTGTGACATTCTTGCTAGGACCCAAACAAGGTTCTTCTCTCTGGCAAGCTGAGTATTGGCTACAGTATCAGCATCTGAACTTTTGCTTTGTGGTGGCCCCACCCGTTGTCCAGCATTGTAAGTTGGTAACATTGACGGACGTGAATCAATGCTTCTCTGCTTTGTTTTGGCAACAGTGGGCATGGGTTGGACAGGGACTGGGTTGACTGTCTTTGCTTGCACAGCAATTCCATTGACTCTGTGAGATGTTCCCTCTCCACTCATGGTTTCTTCGAGATCAATATTGTCCCAGGCTAAAGTTGTTAATACACCAGGATGGATGTTACTTGGTAAGGCAATGTCACTACCTGATGCTGAGAGTTACTGAAGACACAAGGCAGTGTCGATCTCTTCCATCTGTGAATAGGACACACTATGACCAAGTCGGTTGAGGATGTTTATGAACTCTACATTCCCTGTCAAAGACTTGACACTGAATGGCAGAATGATGTGCTTGGAAGGTTTGATCTTTCCACATGTCACTGCATATACGATGTCATGGCCAAATGATTGTAGGAGCCGCTGAACTCTCTGGGATGCATGATCAGGATCATTAGAGCCTGTGAGTAGATGGCACAGGAAGACACTGAGTGACTCTGGAATGGTAGGACATTCTGCTTCTGGTTTGACTTCAGGTGGCCAGGCTTGAGGAACATCTTGACTCTTGATGTCCCCTCTCAGTTTGATGGTTGCGTTTGCTATGACATCTTGGGCACTGGCACTTTTCAAGGTCTGCAGCTCACTTTTAAGGGACTGGTTCTCTTTGATGAGTTCACTCATGGACAGGTTATCTGGATAAAGGAGGAGTTTTCCTTTTGCATCAGAGAAGATGTGCAAGGCTCCAGCAAACTCACTCTCCAGCTTTCGTCTTATGTGCTTTGTGGTTGATTCCTTGATTTGGACAATTCCTTGGGACTTCATTGAAGAAACCAGTCTAGAAGTGAGATCAGTCATTGTCATCATTCGAGGATTGCCAAAAAGCTCTGTTCTGATGAAGAGGAACAGCTCATTGTATGACTGTTTCACAGCAGCTTCATACTGGGCATCATCAGTAGCATCACCACCATCTTCATTGTTGGAAACTTCCTCTTTGGTGTACATTTTATAGCATGACTTGTGGTAGTTCCCTTCAGCTGCTACAAGGTCTCTACTCACTAGGGCAAGGATTCTGCCGTCCATTTTCTTTTGGGCTGCACTCCTGATCTTTGCATCAGCACGCATTTGGCAACATTGTATCAGTGCTTCTCTCGTATTCTGTCCTTTTAGATATTTGCAAGTTTTCTGACAAAAGATACACTCTGTAGGATATGTCCTAGAGGTACTTGGGGCACGTCGAGCTTGAGAACAATGGATGATGCACTCCACCTGTGGTTGCTTTGGTAGTGGGTTGTTACTTGCTTGTTCACCAGTGGCCATAGTCAGGCAGTTTCAACTGCAACATACAAGATCAGATGTAGCCTTGTGAAATTAATATAACACACAAAACAAATTAAAATCACAATTTATTTTCCATTTCCTACATATTTCCTACTAGCATTTAGCTAGCTAGCGTTTAACATTTAGATGCTTTTAAATGTTACACTTCCTTCCTACCTCTTATATTTCTCTCTCTGTCGCTGTTAACGTCTCTCTCTCTCTGTCGCTGTCTGAGTTTCTCTGTCGCTATTTAACTCTCTCTCTTTCTCTGTCGCTGTCTGAGTTTCTCTGTCGCTGTTTAACTATCTCTCTCTCTCTCTCTGTCGCTGTCTGAGTTTCTCTGTCGCTGTTTAACTATCTCTCTCTCTCTGTTGCTGTCTGAGTTTCTCTGTCTCTGTTTAACTGTCTCTCTCTCTCTCTCTCTCTCTCTCTCGCTTTCCCTGTCGCTGTCTGAGTTTCTCTTTCTCTCTCTCTCTCTCTTTCGCTGTTAACTCAATTCAATTTCAATTTAAAAGGCTTTCACTGTACCATCCCCACAGGGGGCGTACCCCCCACTTTGAGAACCACTGCCTTATACTGACCTTGGTCTAGTTAATGATGCCCTTCTAGTTTAAGGCTCACAATCACCCCTGACAATGAAAGAGTATAGGCATATTATACATTTCCTGAATCCTTATGGTCCTGTGAGTATTCCAGTTTTTGTATTTTGTGTCTCTGTTGTTCTTAGATGGCACAGGGCTAAAAGATAGTATATCATTTAGGCGAAAATTGTGCAAAAATGTGTGTTGTGTATAGTTTAAAGAGCTACAGTGACCTCTATGTTGGTCAGAAAGATTCACATCATAGCTTCACTGAAAGCTTATAGGGCCCCTTTAAAATGATACCAAAGACAATATTATGAAACATTGACAGATGTCCTGTACATGAGCCTAAATCAGTATATGAACCAGCTTCTAAAATGTAATTTTCCGAAGGGGGTGGGTAACTTCATGAGCTGATAACTATGATACAGCTGCCACTCAGGAAGGGTTATCATACCAAAATATTATCTACAGACATAGATCTTTTCAAAAATCATAAGTAAGTTTGGTCACCTTGAGTGGTACCGACAAGTGAAATTTTGGGCTCTGGCCCATGGACTGGCTGCTGTGACGGACTTCTCCCTCACTCCTCAAGTGAGCAGCTTTGACCATTGGTACAATATGAAATAAATGTATATAACTGAGGTTCTACTTTCTGCCTCTTCACCAGGTCCATGTGTACAAGCTGATGTAGACCAATCAGTCAGCTGATGTTTCCAAGTTGTTTTATTTAGTCATAATGTACAAACAAAGCTTATTGAAAAACAGACATAAGGCTGTGTGTCTGATGGAGGTGGTGATGATGATGATGATGATGATGATGATGATGATGATGATGATGATGATGATGATGGGACAGGAAGTGAAGCTCACTCCTCTTTTTCCAGAGGCTGGATCCAGTGGTCATGATGTTCTGCCTTCAGGCTCCGTGTCTACACATCAGCTGTGGTCATATTGTTACTCAGGTACTCAGCTTTCAGACTGTGATAATCTAGAGTGATGAAGTCAGACGTTTTAACAACTCACAATACAAAAGCTTAAGAGCACGGTGATGAAAAATGTTTGAAAAATATTAAGATTTATCATCATCCTAAAGTGGAGTGTCCCTGTTTAATTCTGGCACAGCTGCTGTATCTTCCCTGCCAGGTCCAGGCAGTGCAGGATCCGGACTCTCTCCCTCTGGAGCTCCCCGGGACCCACGTGGCCCGCCAGCTTGGTGGAGAAATGGATGAGGTCCTGCATGAAGAGGCCCACGGTGCCTCTGGGTGCGGGAGGGATCTGGGTCAGGGTGCAGGAGTCAAACTTGAAGTTAATGTTCTTGACCCTGGGAAGACCCGGTCCCCGTTCCTCGATCCACGTCAGAGGCCTGGGAGGACACAGGTGAGATTATGTGAGGTGGCGTCTACAGCAGTGGCATTTAAACATGATGCTGATCCGCCTGTGACTAGAAATGTGCAGGACGAGACCAGGTGAGAAGAGGTTAATATGACAAATACTGTGAGGCGATTATAGAATGCAGATTGGGCCAAAACAACTTGACATCCGTGTTAAGACGTTAAATTTGGACGTCTTAAGATGACAGAAAATACCATCTCAACACGTCTATTTTTAGAACGTCTTGAGGCATTTAAATTTGGGTTCTACCACTTCATTCATTTCTGAGGGGAAACCCTAGAGACCTTAATCATTTCAAGAGAAGAAACTATTTCCCATTCAACCTACCTACGAATTGAGGTTAGGAATATTGACATATATTATTAATAATAATATTGTTATATATATAATACTGACATTATTAATATCTGCATTTTTACAGGCTACTACTTATTGAGAAAAATGTAGCTTCAATATTGTAAATGACATATTCATGTCATGTGTTTGTCTAAGTGCCACTAGATGGCAGTGTCAGAGCACAGAGGAAAGATATTTGGGGTTCAATAAGCCTTTGATTTCAATGCAAACTGTGTTAAGTGTTAAGATCCTTTCTGCTCAGTGGAGCCAGTGTTAGTGCAGCCAAACTGTGGTGTGAATTATGTTTTACATTGTGATAGTAATTTAAAAAAAAAAAAACAAAGTCTAATTTTACATTTGTCCTTTCATGAGCAGACTGAATGAGGAAGTTTTTCCTGTTAAATTCCACATTTGTGTTTAGAAAGAAAATGTGACTGGATGAAAAAACGTATGGTTTGCAGTTCACCCTCTGGACGGGAATGAGAACCTGCAGAAGATGTAGAGATGGCGCAGGTGAGGGGGCGGAGCTGGAGTGGAGCAGGGAAGCAGAGCGAGGAGCACACCTGAGCCACTCGTATATATACTTCATACAAACAGATACTTGAACTGAAACAGATTTCACTCAAACCCGCTCAAATTCACTGCTCAAGTCTCAGTGATTTAGTCAGGAGTTTTAACTAACTCTTGAGTCCCTGGAGCCTGAGGTGGAGGCTGTGACACGTCCGCTCATCCTCTCTCACCTGTTGTCAGAGGTGCGCAGCTCTGCAGTCATCTTGCTGTAGTTAGCAGAGCCGTCCTCCATGGTTGCTGCGGTTACTGACAGCTCACCGAACAGATCGACCAACCAGGTGAGGCGAGCGATGCCGCTGAATGCTGGGAAACCAAAGCCGGGCTTCAGAGCTCCACCTGTCCACATCAGACTGGTGTTAATGTGATTGTACCTTAATACACTGCGGGACATGAACCATCCTCTAACACTAAACACACTTTCAGTCCTAACTTAAAGCTGAGATGTGTCAGGAGTCACGGTAACCATGGAGACACACACACATGTCTGTTACCTGTGAAATGGAGAGTGCCCTCCTCCAGGGTTTTTCCCTCCACCTCTCTCTTCAGCAGTTTGTAGTCCTCTGTCAGCAGCTCTATGTGTTCCTCATGGAGAATCACCCCTGACACACACACACACACACACACACACACACACGTAGTCAGTAGCACCGCTGATGATGATGAGCTGCAGAGCTGCAGGTGTGCACAGCCAGGTACTGAATATAGACCCGATGAACATGCAGCCTGCAGGTGGACACACACCTGTGAGTGCGGACACACTGTTGGTAACAGGCCTCACCTTTCTCCTGGGCGACGTCCCACAGCTCCACAGCGGCCTTGTGGTTCATGGTCATGGGATACTCGACGCAGACGTGTTTCCCTGCCTGCAGAAAAGTTCTGATGAGAAAGGAGGAGTTCTCTGGGTCAAAATGAGGAGCAGTCGCCTATTTACACATTCAGCAGCCTCACAGAAACAGTAACATTCATCTAGAGTCATCTGTGTGTGGTCTCCTCCGGCTCCTCTTTAGCTGCGAAATGCTCCACTGTGTTCACTTTCCCGCCCCTTTTTCTGCTGTAAGGTCTTTCAGAGCACAGCCACCGTGAACACACCCGCCCAGCACGGTGCTGTTACGACAGAAACACTGCGACTGCACCGCGCACGCGCTTCAAAATAAGTTTCAAAAGTTTTAGAAGCTCACTCTCTCTCCACTGCGTCTGTGTGTGTTTGCTCTGTAAGTGCATGTGATGACATCACTCATGTCCAAACAGAGAGGTAAACTCGACTGGCAGTGGAAAAGTGAATGTGATTGGTCATGACTGTCACAACCTCCAACCTCAGCAAAAAGACCAAAGTGCATTTGGCGCACCCGCTAAGTCACTGGGCAGGTGATCTGCACCGCTGGTTGATTCATGTTGTCACACATGCGGAAGTATTCACTGACTGATTCACTGTACAGACTACTGAGTGCGCACACACTTTACCTGACAATGTCCTCATGTGAAGCGTTCTCAGTGCAGATGAAGGCCACCTGGATGTCCTCTCTGCTCACAGCCTCCTCTACTGAGATCTGACTCACCCCCTGCTGAGGCTCCAGGCTCCTCCTGTGGACAGAAACACACCTCACCTTCTAACGTGACACACATACAGTGGGCAACAGTGGGGGGAGGGGCGATTCATGCAATTTTATATTTGATGACAAGAGATAAAAAGATTATTGTGCCACAACAATTCTCAACCCTAAAAAAAGATGTTTACATGTTAAAAAAAATGTGTGGTGTTTGATTATTACATCCCCAGAGGTCTGATGTTGCTGATGTTGATGTAACCAGAAAGTGTTTGTCCAGATGTGCTGTACTCTGGTTTGCACCAAAGGGGGGCCTGAAGCTGTCACGTGCTTGTGGTTCATCTTTGTCTGTATCCACAGATATTTTTCACGTTCATAAATACTGAGTAATACTCAGGTTTTTATTCACTCCTCAGGTACAGCACACACCGGCTCACCTGCAGAGCAGCTGCCCACACTGACTTCCTATAACAGCCTGCACGACTCATGTTTTACCTGGAAGTAGGCCTGAGCCCATATTCCATAATATGGAGTAACACAATGCTGCAGCACACAACAAAACTTGTGCAGTGTTGTTTTTACCATTTGAGAAATGAAATGAAAGAAAACAAATCCATCCATCAGCTCCAGACTTTCACCCAGATCCAGGAGAAGTGACCGCATTACACTGGTTTAAGCGTCCTTACACTGGCTCCCAGTACGTTTCAGAATGGATTCGAAGATCCTACTGTGGACTTCTAAAAGCTCTTGACAGCCTCTTTCCCTGTATATCTGACCTCTGAACAGGATAGAAACCAGCTTGTAGCCTGAGGTCTGTTAGTTGTTCCTGAGGCAAAACTACAAACCAGAGGTGACAGAGGTTTCACAGTCAGAGCCTGAAACTGCCCGAGGAAATCAGCTGAGCGGAGTCAGTGACCTCTTTAAATCTCATCTTGAAACAAACTTTTATTCTAGAGCTTTTCCCCATTTTACTTCATTCTGTCTAAGTCAGCTTCATCAGTACCTACTAGATATTTATGGTTTTATTGATTGCTGGTGACACTGCCTTTGGGTTATTTGCATATTTGCATATCAAGACACTTTAATTGTTTTTTCTGATTTGCTTGTTTTAACTTATATGACCTGTGTGTCTTATTCTGCTGCTTTGCGTAAAGCACTTTGTAACGTGGGTTTAGAAAAGTGCTCTATAAATAATTATTATTATTATTATTATTATTATTATTATTATTGTTATTATTATTATTATTATTGTCATTAATTCCATTCATATACAATATTTTTTCATAATATCCAATATTATCGAATATAATTCAATTCTGGATATTGCCCCAGCCTATTGTAACACTCATGTTTTAAAGCCTTTTGCATCTGTGATATGAAAACATTAGATTTCCACACAGTTCCACAGGAATAAAGAGTCTGTGTCCTGGTCATAGTTTAGTTATAAAATCCAAGTGCAGCACAGGGGGCCTCTCCTGCGTGGCCCCCGGACAAGGCCCATCAGCCAAAGAGTCAGTTGCTTGCGTTTAGCTGTGTATGCTGGATTACCTGGATACGAATCCTTTGACACTGAGGTTCTCTGCAGGACTCCCAGGCAGCGGAGCCAACATGTCTCTGATTCTCACCCAGCCTGCTGTGCCGATGCCGACCACCACTGCTCCAAACATACTGACTGAGACACAAAGCACCCAGCTGAGAGAGGAGGTACACAGATATAACTATAGATAACTAAGTGAATCCTTTTGTTAAAATATATTTTATGTTATATATAACATATATTTATATAATGTATATGTTAAAACCAAGGACAAACGTTCACATTCAGCAGAGACATGAAATATGTCCGTAAACATTTTAAAGGAGATCTATTATCCTCATTTACAGCTGACTCCACTACAGCAGCTTTACATGATTCACAGTTCAAAACAAAATCCTTATTCATCACAAACTGCCTGGTATGCAGCCGCTCCGCTTAGGCCTGGTGAGGGGCAGCATCCAGCACTTGTGAGCACCGCCTCATCCTCTTACAGGTGAACAATGATTAGAAATATTATAGAAATCTCAATAAGGCCAAGTGAAATATCCAAATCGCAGCAGCTGCAATTTTTAATGTAAAGGATGTAAAGGAACATGTTTGTTTGGTATAAGAAACAAAAATCACATCATTATCATTTCTATTTTTATACAGGACAGAGACCACGTCTCTGTTCTGTAAATATTAAACCCATTTCCTGCCGATTGTGACATAACTCTGGATTTAGACTTTCAATCGCAATCTGTATATGAATGTATAAAGAAAAATATGACATCAGATCGTTACAGGAAATAGAAAAACAATTGAAACCTGGTGCTCAGAGCAGACAGACACCTGAACATAGGCTATGTTCATCTCAGTATCTGAAACTGTAGCCATGTTTAGTATGAACATCCATCACTGTAACATTATAAATATATGACAGGAAAAAAGAAAAACCAGAATAGGTCTCCATTAATAATAAATGTTTTTCCACATTTTAAACTCAACATAAAGTAGTTGTGTCTTAGAGTTTCTCAATGGTCTGACTGTTTCCATTAAATTCTGGCAATAGACTGATGAACTGTTGTATTAACCCATAAACTAATGTAATATCTACATATATTGAATTTCCGCATATGAAATATATGTGCGTATAAAAAGATATGCAAAATCTATATAAAAAACCTATTAGAGGAAAAAATTCCATATATTAATATATATTTGTTGCCCATACAAATATGTACGTTTATGTATGAAGCTTACTTCTATTGCTATTGTGCAACCCGCGCATCTTACTGTGGACATTATGGTATTTTAAATGTCTCTTCGGTGGCATTCAGCTGAGCAGACAGACAGCGGATTGAAATGAATGCTGCTATAACAACAGCGCAGGTTACACAGTGGTGGTGGAGGCAGGTGATGAAAGAGGTGTGAACCAGCCGTCGACACCTGTCCGGTGTCTGAGACATATAAGCCTGATGTGAAAAAAACAAAACAAAAACAAAACAAAAAAAAAACCTGCGGAATAACATTGATGTTATTGACAGACTCTCTTTCATCCTTGAAAACAGGAGATCTCCGTTGCTGGATCCATAGAGACTACAGATGTACGGAAGCGGTTTGTTGCGGACGTTTACCCGGACTCAGCGTCGATCTCTAGAGCAGAGAGAGGACACATCGCCGCCTCCTTACCTGTTTTATTTGTCCCACGCGAAGAGGTCCTGTTCCCGCCGCGGTGCACTCCTCTGTTGCCCTGGTGGAAGTGACATAACACGGAGAAGACAGTTGTCTAACCACCGCTCTGTGCGTATGGAGTCTGTTTTTAGCGCCGTCACGCATTACATAAGGAGCGCTCGTTTTGCTGCAGAGGTACAGGCCTGCTGGTGGCAGGGGGGCGGGACTAGTATTAAAGGCCCCTCTTCACTAATCACTTGGTATTATAATCAATATTAAGTTCATGAGCATGATTCGGTTTGATGGTCTGGCAACAACCGCACCAGACCGGACTCTGTAACATCAGTCTGAAGAATGTAAGTCATGTGACCAGAGCCAAATTCATGTTTCATACAAAATAAAGCAACAACAAAAAGAACAAATACAAAAACAAAACAATAAAAAGAAGTCCCTGAACATTCATTGATACAAGCAGAAGTCTCTTCACTTATTGATCATTTATTATAGATTCTGACTGTCATTTTTTTTTTTGCACTGTGATAAAAACATCAAGATGTGTTTCAAGCTTATCACTTTACCACTCAACATAATCAATCAATGAAACAATAATCAGAAAACGAATAAACACTGAAGACCTTTTAGACCATTAACACACTGTGTCTTATCTCTCAGCATTAACACTAACTGTGTTTGTGTTTGTACCAGTGATGCAGTAGAAAAGTAGAAATAGAGAAGTTAGAATAGAACCTGAACAGATTGTTCTGTGGTTTTGCTCCTGAAAGGAAGGAGGGGACATCAGGACATATAAAGAGCTACAAGCACTAACTTTACTCTGGGTTCATTTATGAGTATCTGTCCATATTTCAAAAAAAAGAGTAACAGAGTTTAATTTCCCACTGAGCTCAGAAATAGTATGAGACACACCCATGGAGTTCTGTGACTGTGACTCAGAGATAAGACATTTTTCAAACGGTCTCCTGTTGTTTCTCTAAAGGATTCTGTAGTTCTTAGAGCCATGAGCTTTGGTCTCTTTGCTGCAAGTCTTTAAATAAATGGCTCATTATGACGTACTGTTTTTATTCTATAAACTTCCTGGGACACCTCTGGGTCCAGGATGCAGAGAGACAGGACATGTTGACATGTTTATTGTATTAATAGGACAACTAGTTTATCACTGTTAGTGTTGACATTGTTAACAACTTCATCAGTGTCAGAACTGATATCACCATTTGTCACACTCTGTGAACATTATCAGCACAGCTGAGTTCAATTGTTGGTGGTTATTAATAAGCTAATGTTTATTTTATTCCTGACGTGTCAGACAGAGCCGTTTCTTGCTATATGCGAACTATGCCGATGCATGGGCCCCCCGCAGCTACTGGGAGGCCCCCAAGCTGCTATTGGGAGGCCCCCCGCAGCTACTGGGAGGCCCCCAAGCTGCAAGTTCAGCCTCAATATATTTGGGGAGAATTAAAATTACCCGTCTTTATTTGTAGCCAGCAAAGCCTCCTCGTGTGTTGAGTGATGCACATATATGCTCATAAATTACATGTAGAATATACACCGCGTTCCAAATTATTATGCAAATTGGATTTAAGTGTCATAAACATTTAATTTCTTGTTTTTCAATTAAACTCAT
>NW_019174687.1:2389416-2421916 GCF_002260705.1 Seriola dumerili
TCCCGACATCAATTGCTTGTACTTTTTTAGTGGAACTTGTTTAAGTAGCCCAAAAACTACATGAAACATGGAATTAGTGTATGTGCAAAAGTAAGTCCAAATCCCCCTGAGCAGATGCGAGAGACTGGTTAGAGGTTACAGAAGACGTTTGGTTGAAGTAATGGCTGCAAAAGGAGGAGCCACAAGCTACTAATGGAAGGGTTCACATACTTTTGCACATGTTACATTTTCAGTGTTTGTGAAATAAACCACATTTGTTGAATTACATAATGGAAAAATATCTCTTTTTGTGTGTGTGTCCAGTATTTGGAAAGTGTGCTTTACAAATTAGGATTTGGATGTCTGTTAAATAAGGTTCTTTTAATGTTTTTTACAAAAACAGTGACCATGTCTGGAAGGTTCACATACTTTCAAGCAGCACTGTATATGCTCATAAATTACATGTAGAATATACAGTAAACAAACTAATCTGCAATGACAGGGAAGCTGTGGCTTGTGTTTGTGGAGTAATCAAATCAAAATCATCATTAGGCTGTCAGGCAATGAGTGACGTCTGCCGCAGGTATGATGGGATGACGGACAGCTGCAGTAAAGGCAGTGAGGAGAATAACAGTAACGTTAGTAATGGTATGATGGCATCAGAAAGGACTTATCCCTAAAACTCAAGAAGAAAAACGCTCACAGGAAAAAGGTAAGGCATTCTTTGATGATGCAGAGTCACTTGTGGGATGGAGGGGGTAGCTATAATGTTAGCCAATTTTTGAGCAAGTTTGCTACTTTTGTCCTGCTGGCTAGCTCGGCTAGCCTCCGCTAAATTGAGGAGTTTGATTGAGTGTTTGTATGCAAATGAACCCAGCTTTATAGTGTTTGCTCTTCAGCTCGTTAACATTACACTTCCGGAGGGAGGGGGTGTTGTTGGGCAAATGTCTGCGATGTCTGCGATATCATTGTCAGGTGGGTGTCGCCTCTCAGTCATAGACCTCCTATGCTGTTAAATATTTACCACAGGAACATTGCTTTAGGATTGTTTTTATGATGATTGTATTAAGTTTAGTGTGTTGTCATTTTATAGGCCTATGATGTGAAGTTTGCTTTATAACTAAAACGTCATTCAGGTGGATATTAAAACGTAGTAGTAGCAGTAGTAATAGTAGTAGTAGTAGTATCAGTAGTAACAGTGGATTATTCATATAGCACTATGAATTTTGAATGATCAATGTGTTAAGAAAGATTGTCCTATTCTCTCTCCTATTGTATTTTGTATATATTTTGTGGTTGGTTGACTCTGCTGACTTAATTGCAGTCTTTGTCACATTTATTACAATATTTATTGTGACACTGTAGTTTGCTAATTTGAACAAACCTGCCTCTATTCCTACAATAGACTTGAGTTTTTGATGTAGTATTTTTTTATTCAAAAGAACCATAATAACACAAATTTAAAAAAAAAATTAAAAAAATTAAAAATTTAATTTAATTTATATTATATAGGACCAGTACTTCTGCCCTCAGTAAGAATACAAGGTAAGACCATATCATCAGTCAGATACAAGTTGTCCACTTTGTAATACCCTGCAGAAATAGGTAAAAATATTCCCTCTATATCATATAGTGCTCATCACTAATTTACCATTGTTTTTATTACTTTAAAGAGTACAATGTGCAGATGAAAGCAGAAAAAGGCTGAAAGTGACAACTTTGAAATTGGGTGCATGCTTTAAAGGGACACTGTATATTTCAATTATAGTTTTCTATATATATATATATATATATAGTATATATAAACAGATTATGAATTTCTGTATCACTGCAACGTAACTGAAATTATATAATATGAATATTTGCTTATGATCAATTTTGCTTGGTAACCCAAGGAGCTTTGTCTTTACAGGTGTAATTCTGAAATATTTTGGAGCTTCAGTCCAAGCAGAGCCAGCCAATTTATTTATGTCTTTATTCTTTTAGGTCAAAGGGGAGAGAATTTTATGTTGAGTTATGTTTCATGTTTAAGAACTTTTTTCTCAGAAATAAACATTTTTGAGGAAAATCTGTTACATTTATTGACGTAGAGGAGCCTTATTGTTTACCTTTTATTATCATTTTCTCTAGGTTTTAATTGCTTGGGTCAACTTGAGATGTTTAATTTTAATTTGAGAGAGTTTTTCACAAATCTATCCTGTTATCCTCTTAAAGTGTAACAGATTGATGCATCTCCACTGATCATCTTAAAGGGTTTGGAGTCCCCCCAACGTAGTTTAACAAAATAGGGGCCCCCAAAAAGCTATACATGGCCCTGGTTTCAGACCAGTATTACAGAGTCTATCACAGACCAGTATTACAGTCTAAAATCTGTGTGTTCATTCTGTTCTGATCATTTCCGATGCTTCAGTAAAGAGAAACTTCAGCCTCATGTGTTTTATTTTATTTATATATTTTTTATAATCATTTGTTGTGACGTGATATATGACGTTATAAAACTCTGTAGTTACGGAATGACAGTACAGCAGTATTGACGCCGGCTGGCCGAACATGAGCGGCACACGCCAGAGTTTTAATGGAGCGAACCCATACCCAATTGGCGCAAGTGTGTGTGACGTTCACGGAAGTAAACGGAGTAACGTTGTCCGACCGATTTGACACAAGGTGAGAGTTTTTCTCTTATTTTACTCCAAGTGAGGAACAACGACCAGTGTTAAAACCGTAACGTCCAAAACTAGACAGTCATACGTTAGAGGTCACGGCACGTGAGCCATGGAAACGTCATCAGTCAGCTGCAGTAAGACTGGTTTCTGTGGGTCTGTGAAGCCTCTCAGATGTAAATGCTGCAGCTCTGTAAGACCAGGGCGGAGGGATGTTCTTAACGTTGGTTGAGGTGTGTTATGTCGGACGGCGGATGTGGACAGTTGTGTATGTGTGCGCGTGCTCCTTTTGGACATACACATACACAGGAAAGTTTTACTGCAAAACATTTACTTCATGTATTCACTTATTTATATCAGGACTTGTGTCGGGTTTTCTCTTGTTATCCGCAGATATTTTACATTAGATTTTATTATTATCAATCTGAGACTAAAACCGTTAAATACAAATTCAGTTGTAACGTGCTGTGAAGCTTCTCGTCACCTGTCACTCTCCGAATCCTTCTGCCAGAGTTTCCTGCTGCTCATAAACTGCTCAAACATTAACTAATATTTGTCTAGATTTTTACCTCATTTCAGAACATATGATTCCTACATGTTCCTGTGATGATGAATGTTTGGGCTGATTTCAGATCAGCTGAGCTGGTGTCCTAGTTTACCGTTAGGGGACACGTTAGAAATATAGCTGTCAGAAAACTCCTGACACCTACAGGTTGATATAATATTAGTTGACTGATGTTGGTTAAATCCAGGAAAGATGTTTTAATTCTAAAACATTGACCAGACTTACATTTACCAAATCAACCAGTCACTCTTCATCCTGCTAGTCTTCTCTGGATGCAGAATGTTTTTTAATGTAATTTTGCAGGTAAAGGTGAACAGCACAGCCTCTGACCCAGTTTTCCAGCAGTTAACTCACATACATCATTATGAAAACAGGATGTAGTGGTTTGTCTTCCACTGGTGCACCATGGGAAAGCGGTTTATACAGACAAAAGAAGAAGAACAAAGGAATTGTGTTTCCTGCTTCCTTTTTTGTTCTGGTAAAAAAAAAACAATATAGGCCCACCCCAATGCATGCTGGTCCTATACCTGCCAGGTGCTCATAGTGCCCACAATAAATAACAGAATAGTTAGCCAAACTGAACATGATGATGAAAAACAAAAAAAAAACAAGGAAACAGTAAAGTGAAAATGCAGGTGCACAGAATATAAACCGTTGCCTCAGATTACAAATGGCCACCAATGCACATCTATGGAGACAGAACTGAAACAAACGTCACTGAGCTCAGCTTTTTCATTTCTCCAGTTCCACTGAAGATGAGGATGAAGTTTGTTTCGGGCCTGATGTGAACCGCTCACAAAGTGTTTCTGGATCTGAAACAAACCGAAATAGAAAACAAAGCCGGTGGGACTAAACCCTGTAAGTACATTAACATACAGTAACTCATAAATGCTTCAGACTAAAATTATATCAGCTTATGTGAAATACAATGCACTGTGGGGACTGGTAACGTTGGCTTTAACTGCAACTTCAAAAACAGTCATATAAGAATGAAAAACCTCGTAGGCAGAAATGATTCATCTACATTTATTTTCAAAGGCACTTTGAATGATTATCATGTATTAATATTTACATTTTCCAACATCTACATCTACAGTTTGTTCTGTTTTGTTCAAATTTATTTATGTTTATTCTCATTATTCAGAGATGGTGACTTCCTTATGAAGTGTACATCACAGTTAATCTACAACTGTTTTCAGATCTGATCTGAGTTATTACTCTGCAAACTGTAGTAAGAGTTTGAAGTACCTGAGCAGCCTCTGTTAGCTGTGTGTTACAGTCACAGCTGCAGCTCCAGTTATTGACTGTGGGTGATCAGCTGGCCAAACTTATCAGAACTAACTTCCAGTTGTTTTTAGAACACGGACATAAACCTGTCTCTTTCATGCAGTATCTTTGCTTCAAAACCTCTCTTATCTTGCCTCTTAAACTTCATGATTTGAAAACCTCTGCATCAGACCACAGACTTGTGTTTCAGCTGACTTCAGTCTGGAGCTGTAGCTGAGATGCAGGGAGTGCTGTGTGTCTACATTTGTCCCAGTGAAATGACCAGACCTGTGTCTCTCTGTTCACGCTTAACAGGGATGGAAACAAACAAACATGAGGGTTTCCACCAGTCACCTGCAGCAGCTCGCCATCTTCACCACTGTGCTGACGGGCGGGGGGGTCGGCATCATGTACTACCTGATGCAGAGTGAGTACAGTACAGACAAGGCCTGTGTGTGTGTGTGTGTGTGTGTATTGAATGCTAAATGAACCATTTTAGGAGCTGAACAGCAAATGTCATAGATAGATAGATAGATAGATACTTTATATATCCCCTAGGGGAAATTCATGGCTGTACGCACATTGTACGACAATGTGCAATGACAATAAATACATTCTATTCTATCCAATTTATTCTGTTCTATTTTATTTTGTCCAATATATTCTGTTCTTTTCTATCCAATATATTCTATTCAATTCTATCTAACAGTTCAATAGAATTCTATTCTATTCAATTCAATATATTCTATTTATTTTATTCTATTCTATTCTATTCCTTTCTATCCAATATATTCTATTTATTCTGTTCTATTCTTTTCTATCCAACATCCACACACATCGCACCACAGAGTCTGTTACACCCTTTGTGATCACAGACTTCCTCGCTTCTGTTTGCTACTAAAGAATGGCTGGTGGATGGTCTTCCCCTCTCAGCCGCGCTGCCTTGTACTCTGTGTACTGGGGGCTATGGGCTACAGCTGCTCCCGGATTGGCTGTGGCTGCACCATTAGTAGTTGCTGATGAACAAACAGCGGTTGTTCCATTAGATGCATGTGAGACAGCTGTGCTCCTGTTTCCTGAGGGAATCACAAGTATGATTGGCTGCCTCCAGAGGACCTTTGCGTCAAGATGACTCTTTCTCTGCCGGGACATTCGACTGTGGGTGTGAGGAGTCTGTATCTGCGAGCCAGGGGCTACGCTACATGAGTAGTTGGATACAGTTCTCTTAGAATTTGCAAGTTCAGTAGCTCTCAGTCATCACACGTCAGTAAACTGCTTTCAACACTTTTACTCACTAATTTTATTATTATTTCATAATGCTCTTCCTTTTCTACTTCCTGTCTGCTGTTGAATTAGAGAAATTCTCTGCGTCAGACTACCACAGACTGGCTTTGCAGAAGTTGGAAGCATGTCCAGCTGCCATGGAAACCATTGGGGCCCCTCCCTTAAAAGTCCACAATATCCACCTGATTGACAGACACAACCGTGTAGATCAGAACACTGCACAGGTACCGTGTTGCGACAGTCATCAGAGTGTGTTATTCTGTGTTTGACAGGAACACACTGGCGGCCCGGATGCTGCTGCTGTAGATCAGGGGCCAGTTGCGCAAAACACCTTAAGTTAAGATTTTCCCTTAAAGTCTGAGTTAAGATTTATTTGAAATAAAAACAGTTGCACAAAACACACTTATGTCTTCTCCTTAAGGTTTCTTTAATATGTTCACTTAAATATTTCAGGTTTTTTCCTTGTCTTAGTCTTATTCTTCAGGAATCACTTAAAATTAGTTAAACTGTTGCACAAAAGACCTTAGCGACCAAGCTAAGGAAAAAAACTAACAGTAGCTCCGACTCGGTCTTAACTGCAACATCACTCAACTCATCCCATAAAGAGTGTTCCTCAACCGGAAGAAACCCTTAACAATGCAGAATTTTACTGCTATAAAATCTCTTTCATTTTAATTTTGTTTCTTAACTAAGGAAACATTTTAAGGGATTCTGTGCAACACACTTAAGATACTCCCTCAGCTAAGGAGAAATTAAACCTTAAGGGCCATACTTAAGTAGAAAACTTGAGGTGTTTTTGTGTAACCAGCCCCTTGTCCTTTATGACGTGTGATGTAACACTGATCCTGATGGTGAACTTTCATTGTGTTGCAGATGAAGATTCCCGTGACTGGGTCAAAAACCGGAGGTTATCTGTATGTTTTTTCAGTCAGAGACCATGATACCAACAGGTCAGTACATTCTCTTCTCGCTCCATTTTCATAGATAGGTACAGTAACATTATAAAGCTGACGGTGATGTTCTTGATCAAACTGATGTGTCATAGTGATGTAACACAGGTGGAGTCATGCAGTTTGGCATTTCCTTCGCCGTTAATTCTCTCTGCCTGTGTCGTGTTGCTGAGGTTTATTCAAATGAAGTGAAGGTCCGGTAGCCCTGCCGCCGTAGGGCTGCTCTTTCAGGAGACCCCTCTGTGGGTCATATCAGAGGGTTGAAGAAAACGACCTATGTGGTTGCTCAGGTTGAGTTGAGTTGTTGTTGGAGAGGCGCTGAGAGAAGCTTCAGAACAAACGAACAGGGCATCAGGTTCAGTCTGTAAATCATAAAGATGACAATCTTAGGACAAAACCAGAAAGTGAACCTTGAGTCCCTCTTCAGCTGTGACATCTCTCACAAATAGATACACTAAAAGACTTTTTAATCTATGACTTTTGAACTGAATAAACTGATTGAACCTGAATGGATCCGCTCCATCCTCCTCTCTACACACCTCCTCATTCAGCTCCACACCCACATCTGCCTCCCAGGTGGGTTTTATATGGTTTGATGACATATTAAAAAACAGTGACACAAAATTTGAAACAAGATGTTTAGATCAAATCATCACAAATATATCTTCTTATGGATCAACACTTCAAATAAAACACAGATGAGTGTTTCCTTGTGACATCACAAAGTTCCAGAAGTCCTGGCGGCTGGTTTTAAGGCTCAGTTTCTGAATACAGGCTGTGTGCATTTCTCTGTGGACTGAGGCTTTGATACTTTCACAGTATTAATATAGAACCTAGACCTGATCTATAATCAAACTACACATGGACAGAGACCTTTATACTATATGGGGCTTTAATGCAGGTAATAGGAATATTGTTAATATTTCCTGAGGCTATCAGGTATCTACCAGAAGGGTCAGTACTGAGGTTAGAAAACTGAAATGGTACAGATTTTGTGTAATGTGTAAGATCTTGCTACTTGCTCCACCTCCATAGGGGGCAGCATTTCACCTCTTCACCCCTGTCCAGTTAATCATGTTGTTGTTTTCCCCATGTTCCTTATAATTTATTATTTATAAGTGCATTTATTGTTGATAGCTTAAATTGTTGATAGCACAGAAACAGTACTTGTAATACAAACAGTATGTTTTTATTTACCTATAAAAAATATGAAGGCAAGGGGATACTGCATGACACATGGGCGTCAGGCTACAGCAGCATGAGGAAGGGATGATGACATCATCACAAAGGCACAATCAGTAATAAGGTTTATTGCCAGGAAGGTTTTTACTTACAAGATATTTGGCTTGGTGTTTGATGCAGTATCCAATAAACATATTAACAGGAAATAACAATAAAAAGGTAAAATACTGCAACAGTCAAAAAGATAAATATATAGATACACATTAAAAAAAACAAAACTATGAAAAAAACTATGAACAGAAGTGTTGACAAAACTCCTGCTGAGCAGGATGTGCAGAAGATCACAGTAGAGACAGTATGTGTTCTGTGCAGGGATAATACTCTGAGGTGTTACTGTAATGTGGTTGTTGATGGTTGATGAGGCCGGACGCAGAAGAAGAGGCAGGTGCTGGTCCATCACTGGGGAGGACTGGACTGGAATTCTGGTCCTGATACAGACAAACATGTGATAGGACAATTAGTTCTTTATATTCAAACATGTTAGGTCTGTTGTGTGTGTATAATAAATTATCCCGCTGGTTCTGGATCAAACAGTCTCTTTGTCTCACTTGTAAAAGAAAAGTTACTGACGCATCAGGAGCAGGAACAGCCGCAGGAACAGACTAAATTCTGCTACATCGCTAAAACATCTGTCGACAACATCAATCATACATTTATGCCACTTGAAGTTTTTGTCATTTGCACTAATGATACTTTTCGCTACAGACCAACATTAGATGTTACTCAGCAGTCTAAGAGAAAAGATGCAGCTCGGCATCAAACTGCATCTCTTTACCCGGAGCTGTCTCCAGCGGTGGGAAGCCACACCAGGATTCACCCGTGTTTTCTTCTTTGTCGGTGAATGTGGTTTCTTGTCGGAGCGATTCTTTGGGATGGAGATAAAGATCTCTTTCTAGGTGCTTCAGACATCTGTGCGTTTCTGTGATGTTAGTCGGGAGTTTTTTTTTTTAGTCGGGAGCTGTTGCGTAACTTCAAGCTCAGGAGGAAGCTCTTCTTCTTTGTGGGATTGAGGGCAGACTAGACGCTACACTGACTCACACAACATCTATCTATTCTTCACCATTCCTGCCACTGCAGACATACATCACAAATATGACATAAACAATAGACTTGGTGTAGTGTAAATAATATTAGAAACCTCCCACCCCTCCCTTTAGCAAACAGGTCAGCCATACCCCCACAAACAACAAGGTAACATACCGTCCTCTTGCTGACCTTAACAAAAAAGACTGGGTCTATGTACAATGGGAAGAATGCTATGAACTGAATTACTCTCTAACTAATGGTTACAGAATTTCACACAGTATTGAAGCTCCGCCTCCCAGGTACACCTTCAGTTACAGGTACACCTTGGTGGGCTATGTTCAGATAGTCTTGGGATATGTATAAATCATTTTATACTGTTTTTTGGATGATAGATTTATGTCACCATCTCTGACTCGTGTTGGTCACTCCCTGCAGGTGGAGTCTGGAGCAGGCGGTGCTGAAGCTCCGGGAAGGACAGACCATCAACCTGCTGACTCCTCCAGCTGCTGGAACCCAGACACCAGAGCACACACAGGGGCTGGACACAGGTCACTGGCACTGACCAGCTCCATGCACTGATGAGAATGATGAAAGAGGAAGTCGTCCCGCTCCGACAGCTGCTGAGTAGAGGTTTAATCATCCAGATGGTGAAAGCTCGGTTCCAGCATCGTCTAAATGAGACAGCAGTTACTCATGACACACAGCTCTGAGTGTCACTGGGCCTCTAACACACTGATCCGGATCGTTGTTGTGTTGTGTGACTTTTGAATAAATAATGTGAAACAGACACGTTGCTATCGTTGCACCAATCAGTTATTTTTTCATTTCTAATTAATTTCCTTTGAAAAATAAGGACGTGTATCGACATGTATCAAGATAAATCAGTTATCTTCTAGCTATAAACAAAGTGCGTGTGTGTCTGTGTGTGTGTGTGTGGTTGTGTGCAGGGCAAACAGCAGGATGAATCATATAGCAGGACACAAACCTGTGGTTTCACTGACTTATTTCACTCATCTCCCTGCTTCCTGTGCAGATGTAGATAAGGGAAGTGTTGTCATTACACCCACAGAGATGGTGTGTGTGTGTGTGTCTGCGTGTGTAGCTCTCTTTTATTCCATATACTAGTAATAAATGTAATCATGGCTGCCTTTCCTGTGAGCCTCTTTGTGTTTTCACAGGTTCACCCTGGTGACTGAAGGCTCAAACTCTTTCTGTCATGGACTCGCAGAGTTCATAGTTACTAGTTTGAAAAAAAAAGGTTTGCAAAGCAGAAGAATCATCATCCACAAACACCCTTGTTTTTGAAAACGATGAAAATGTGCATATTACTGAGAAACTATTATCATAGTTTAATTTTCACAAATAAGAATTAAATATATACTGTATAGAACATAAAATATACACACTTGAAAACGCAATCCACGTATCGTTTGAGATTGTAGCTACGCTACATCCTTCAGAGGACATGGCCTTCAAAGTCGCGGCCCTTTGTCTGCCCGCCGTTACCGACGCGACACAAAGTGCAGCTCCTGTCGCCTAGCAACCTTGACAACACAGCTTTTTTTACGGAAACTTGTGGTTTATGACCCTTAGTATAGTAGGTGTGGCGTCCAAGAGACACTAAGAAGTGATGAACCTGGGACTTGTTGTTCTATGCTCAACTGTGACTTTTGAAGTTGAAAGCGCTCATATTCAGTGAATAACAAGTGTGTCCCAGCAGGTTCATCACTTGTTTCTTTTTAAGTTATTCTTATTGGTCCGTGCCGGCAATAGCCAGAGCTGGAAGCATGTTGTTTTTGGGTTGTGCATACGTCCCATTCTCGTGAACGTGATATTTTAGAAATACTTTGACTGAATTTCTTCAAATTTAGTACAAACATTCACAAGGACTAAAGGATGATCTGATTAGATTATGGTGGTCAAAGGTCAAGGTGACGGTGACCTCACAAAACACGGTTTGGCCTTGTGAACGCAATATCTCCGTAATGTCTTGAAGGAACCTCTTCAAGTTTTGCACAAATTTGCTCAAGGACAAATTGATTAGACTTTGGTGGTCGAAGGTCAAAGGTCAAGGTCATGGTGAACTCAGAAAACACTTTTTAGCCATCAAGACTTCACACAGTAATAATGACAAACATTTCTCACAAATGACACCATCTATCCCTCATCTACAATGTCGCCCTTTCATCGGTACCCAGGAGGGTCAACAACATAACCTCAGACGACTCTCAACGATCGTCATCCACCAGGGGCTCACCTGACCCTAACGACTGTCGTTCACAGGGGACAACAACAGGGTCACCTGACCCCTAACGACGGTCGTCCACATGAGACCACAACAATGGTCAGGTGAAACCAGTACTTTCACAGGTACTTTGGTGGACCCACCCACAAGAGGTTAAATACCTGGGTCCTACTCCACTTTCTTGGTCAGACTAGTGCGGACTAGAGAGACCAATACATGATGAACTGATGAAGCCGCTTGGATAAGAGGCGAAACGTCTTCCACAGACAAATACAAGTCCAGTTGCCTTCGATTTAATTTGAGAGAGAGATAACTATGACCTGGACGAATGAGAACATTCACAGACAGACAGAGAGAGAGAGAGAGAGAGAGAGAGAGAGAGAGAGAGACAGGAAAGTCTGGGCCGCTGCGGTTAGGATTACGCCTTCATGGTTTGTTGTAAGTTGCAGTGCACTGAGCTCTCAGGGCCACCGTAGCTTGGTTTTAACAGCTGTACTGTTAGCTGCTGAACTGAGCTGAAACACAATACTTACATTTAACAGTGTGATCCTCAGGCTCTCTGTCTGTGTTAATGCTGCCATATTATGTTTATTACCGGCATGCAATGAATCTTGGGATAGGTTGGACCACGAAGGATCCACCTGTTGGAGCCTTCATTGTCCAGGAAAGGAATTATACATTTGAAGCAGCCTTTGAAATGGGACAGTGTATCTGCGCAGCTGTGATACAATCAGTACTCAGATGCAGCCTTTGAAGGATGTGGCCCCTGAAGTGGGACACAGCTGTTATGAATAAAATTACATATTTTCAATTTAACTGTGACATTATAACGAATGTCATTTTAAAACCAAAATGAATGAAATGTAATTTCACCTCCAGCACAGGCTGTATTCACTGTTTTTAATAAACTGCAGGGAAATGATCTGTGGGAATTGATATCGTGTACCTGCAGATTATTGACCACACAGTTACATGTGAGACATTTTAGCAGTTCACACATCAGTACTGTGTGGTGACTTTTTACGGACAGGCGCACATTGTACACCTCCCACCCCCTAACCATAAACCACTATCTCTGTGTGTGATTCAGTTCACTGCACTTAATGAGAAAACTGCATCAAACTAAAACTAAAACCTCCTCATGACAGTAGCAGCAGCAAACCTCTCATGATTTTGTGCTGCTGTCCTGTCTTGTCCTATCTCTCTGCTCTCTGCATGAACATCTTCACCTTTCTGCTCTCCTTCCTGTCTGAAGAAGTATCAGGATTATTCCTTTGCACTGACACTAAACATATCAAATGTGCAGTATGCGGAAAATCTATGGCGATCTCCCTTCCAGGTCTTGCACAGAGAACTCTACACCTGTTAGGTATCAGCTTTGTCTACAGCCAAACTCCTAGATTCTAAGTTCGTGTGTCCTTGTGTTGCTTACGCCTCCACTCTAACTGTTGTCTGCCTGTGTTCCAGGTTCAGCTTCACCCTGCCTTGCTTCACTCCTCAAAGTGTCTACAAACCCCAGCCTGAGATCCAGCACCCAGCCATCTCCATCTCTCCATCGCCTTATTCCTAAGTTCTACAATAAACTGGACTGCCTCTGAGTCTGAGTTCTACCTTTGGGTCCGAACCACTAAACTTAATTTAAAAATGTAACAACACATTGATTAACAGAAAGGGAAATATGTTGAAGTGAAAACTAAAAAGCAGAACAGAATTAGAAGACATGGATATAATGTCACATGGTTAACTGTAATTATGTACATTTAATATGTATGTTCAAAAGAACTAATTGACAGCTGCTGCACAGTACACCCTAACTAAACCAAGGTGATTACAAGGACAACTTACTCAACTTGCTGCTGCCTCTTAACACTTAGGAAGAAAAGACTAAAGGAATTTTCAAATGCACAAGTTCAGTTTCCACACACACACACACACATCCGCACATTTATAATAATGCTGCAGTACAATAACTGATCTCAGGACAGTGAAAGCTGAGTCGATGGTGACTATCGTAAACTGCTGGTAGTCAAACCAAGCATCAACCTCCGGGGCTGAAAAATGAATCCTACACTGAAATGACAAAAACTGCAGTTACTTGAGTTAGGGTTAGGAGATAGGGAATGCATTATATCAATGACGGTTTGACAAATATAGTTAGACGAGTGTACTCGTGTGAGTGTATGTGTGTGTTCTGAGTAGTGATACTGAGTACTGATTTAATAATGTAACATTAACTACTGAGTACTGATGTGATAATGCAGTGATGAATGAGCACTGCTTCTGATTCTAGTCACACAGTGGATGATCTGACTCGACATTTCTCTTCATGTAGAGACAGTGAGTAAACAAACTGCCTGCTAGAATCTGACCTGTTTTTTGTGCACTAAACTGTGTGTTTGTGTGAAGAGAACCACCACGAACTAGTTCAAGTTTAATGAATGTATTTTTCATTCAGACGTTCACTTGCGCTGTCACAACATACAGCAGTTCAACAATAAAGAAAAACCTCAACAGCCTAGCGAGGAGTGGCTAGAAGGTAGTTTCTTTCTATGTTTATGTTATTTATATTATATATGGAAATGATCCAACAATTTAATGAGATTAGATAAGACTGTTTTACTGACACAGGGGCTAGTAGTCTTATTTTGTGTCTGCGTGGGAGAAGTGTGAGATACTGAAAAAGAAAAGGGTTTGAGAGGAAATGAGCTGGTGTTTAACACCTTTTGTTCACAGCTGTCAGTTCCAGGAAGGAAATCAAGAAAACCTAATATATGTAAATATTTTCATCTTCATCCTCATGTGTGTGAAGGTGTGTGCATGTCAATCAGTTCAATCAGTTTCCTTTAAATAAACCTCCTCACCATATTTCTTCTTTATCTCAATAACTAAACTGATGATCCACATGTGGAAAATGGGAGGTGGGAGGGAGGCTCATCGACGACTCACCAGGGCTCTGAGTCTAGACCGGAGGATGTAGGATGTAGCATTGTCATCTTTGGTATCTGAATTGCTAAGAGGGTTGTGGGTTGTTGGTTCATGATACTTTTTTTTTTTCACACACACACACACACACACACACACACACTCTCTTCCCTCTTCCCTCTTCCCTCCTTCCATGGGAGGCCATGTGGGGGCGACTGCAGCTTCCACCGCCTGTTAACCATGGGCTGTTTTTTCTCTAAACGTACCCATACTGGAGGCAGGAGCAGACTGCAGACTGTAACCAAATATGCCCTCTCTCTTTCTGGTTGCAGATGAGCAGGAAGGAGAACTGAAATACCATGAGCTGGTAAAGAGGAAGAATAAAGAAAACTGTATCAGATAAGATCTCTTTCATTTTTACCAAGAAGTTGAACACTTTTTCCTCACAATAAGCCCCTATTGCTAAACTGTCAAACTATTTGGTGATTCTTATCTTATAATGCTCTTAAATTTCCTCTCTCTGAAGAAAATATATAATTGCCTGAAATTGGTGTGGAATTTGACAAACAAAACAGGCAGCTCCTATGTGGAGAAATATTATAGCCATATAGTCAAAGTTATTACACAGAAGACAACACTCATTTTAAGTAGTAAAGAAACAAATTAAATCTTATTTTTCAGATTGTACCACATGATGAAAGGCCTGTTTGCTGCATAACAGCTTATAGCATATAGTATAATGGTAGATGTCAATGTGTTCTTTAATTATAAAGCAGATCTAGATTCTATATTAATACAGTCTAGGAGATATGTTGGGTTTTATACCCCAAGCAAACAGAATTGTTATAGAAGTTGTTGTTTTTTTATTGGAATATTTTGACACAAATACATGAACCATTTTTATCACATTTACACACCCTGTAAGAGGAAGAGACAAAGAAATCCAGAGATCAATATTTTTCCTCAGCTTGTCTGACTGAACACAAAAGTTGTTTTTAAATTAGAGTTCGGCATTTACAGGAGGACACCAGCCCAGATAAGTAAATTGTCTTTAACTGTTTCAAAGGGAAAAGATTCAAGAAAAAGAGGATCCAGATCCAGAAATGCATGTTTCCTTCAATTAACCGAGGCTCCCAAAACAACTGATTGAAGGTCCCATACAGTCTAAAGGTCTCTGTGCATGTGTTGGTTGATTATAGATCAGGTCTAGGTTCTATATTAATACTGTGAAAGCATCAAAGCCTCAGTCCACAGAGAAATGCACACAGCCTGTATTCAGAAACTGAGCCTTAAAACCAGCTGTCAGGACTTCTGGAACTTTGTGATGTCACAACAAAACAGTCACTGCCGTCAACCATGCTCCACGCCCCACCCACCTGGACCCACCATCCAACCTTGCAGGATTTGGTTCCTCTAAGTGTAATCTTGGGTCACTTTTCGTTCTTAAAACCATAAATATATCTTCTTATGAATCAACACTTCAAATAGTGTCAAATATGGACTTTTACATCAACAGTGGTTGTAGCCAATAGACAGCTGATGTCTATGTAGTTGCTGATATCATTTAACTACCACAGGAACCTTGTACTTGTCTGCACACTCGTCTGGTTTAGGACAGCCCCTTCACCAACTCAATCAGTTGCAGTGAACAGCCCACAGTCACTTGTTGTACTCCTGCTGCTGCTGCACACCCAATAAGATCCACTGGTGAGTTAATTTATCCTTAATGACAGTGGACTTTAAAAGTAATTTGAATTTGTTTGTTTGTTTTACATTCATCTGTATTATGAGATGTACATGTGTATAATTTAGTTAGTTCTTGTCTGAAACTGTGGTATTTTAATCTCTGAAATGCATGGTGAAGTTGTGTATCCCTTTAAATGCATGTTTTTATGAGATAAGATAGAGGAGTTGTGGTGAGATGAACTTTCATTGAAAATACTGCAATGACTCAAACATGTCTCACTAGTGTTTTGTATTGTTTTTGATCACCTGGAAATGACTCCATCAGTTTGTTGAGTGATTCAAACTCATGGTTTCACAGCTAATGTCAAACTGCAGAACTGTGAAGATTAACAGGAACACTGAAAACTACACATCTGTGGTTCATTATCAATCACTATAAATCACTGATTAATCTAATTATTACAACTTACAATTTTTTTTTATGTAAAATAGGCAAACACCAACACAGCACTTAACATGAGTGAATAGTGTCAAGTTTTCAGGAGTCTTATTTATAATCTGAAGATTTCTTCTAGTCTCCATAAATTGCTACTGACGATGTGTAAATGAAGGATAATCAGATTTTAAATACTGGTTAAACTCCAGTGATCTGTTAGAATTTAGGACAAAAATCATTAACTAACTCCACCTTTTAATAAAATCAAAAAATGCACTTTAGGTCAAAAACATATTATTCACTGTGGTTTGACTGAAAAGAAGGAATCCTGATAGGTAACAAGTATTATAAGGTACATAAATATTAATATAAACAATAAAAACAGATTTGATTGCTCATCACAAAGGGAAAACATGAATATTTATTATTTATTATCAAAATTTACATCTGCATTAATACTATATAGAAACACAAAGCTCTTTCATTACTAAATCTAAAAAAAAAAGAGAAAAAAAAGAAAGATACTGATGATGATGCAACAAGTCAGGGACAGGAAATGAGCGTCTGTGCTCCTTCACAGTAACTCACAGCGCAGATAGATTAGACTGAATCTGTGGAAGAACCCATGAAATGTGAATAAACCAAATTATTGCATCTACTTAGCAACTTATCATAAATCCTCAAATGGTTCACTGAGCGCTGTCATGAAAAAAAAAAAATCAACTACAAAAACAACACAACCTCATCATGTGCCAGGATAATTATCTCTATGATAAATACCATAAATGAATATACAATGTCAAACAATTGTAGAAGAAAATAAACTCACAGCTTTCTGAGGGCTACAACAGAAGTGTTGCTTCCATCAGACAAACTGCACAGAGGACAGTGAAGAACTACTTCCTGTCTCCTATTACGACCTCGTACAGACTTTAAAGTGACACGCCACGCTGCCTCACACCAGGATTTAAAACTGTGAAATATTACAGTGAAATAAATTAATTCAACTGGCATCACAGTGATTCACACAAATGACCCATGCAGAATTCAACTTTGATGAACTTTGACATTAGAGCTGTTGACCAATAGCGTGGCAAGCTCACAGAGAGCTGGAGAGTCCAAAATACAGGAGGCTATCTTTACTAGCTGTGTTGCACCATTCACTTTTATTTAACCTCCTCTGTCTGGTGCAAATATGTCTTTTGAATAAACTTAATCAACTTTATTGTCCCATTAGCAACAAAGCTAGGCTAACGAGCTCTGAGAGATTTATTTCCGTATTCAATTACTTTTTAATGGAAGAATTCTGTACAAGGGTGAACAAAATGCCAGGAGGAAGTAAGCAGAATATTAGACAGGAAATAAATATGATCTGAAGTGCCTCTCCTCACTGCGGCAGCTTCAAAGTGCCCTCAGAGGTATTTCCATGATGTCTGTCTGCCTGCAGTGATAGAATATTTGCCCGGTGCCAAACCAATGGTGAAATTGAATATTTCCAAAAACTGTACCAACTATAAAACTAATCTGAGAGCTATAGGGCAGGAGTTTTAATGAAGCAAATGTGATGTGCATCTTGCAAAGAAGAGCAGAGTGGAGTGCACAGTCTGGGAAATATTGGGTATAAACACTGGGCACAAATCTGACCATCAACCTACAGCAATATTAATGGGCTAGCATGTTGTAGAGGTGACCCATGTTTTGTTTTTCCCATTTCATAGACACTTTGGATGTAGCAATGGTGTTAACAGAGTAGGAGAGACATTAATCTCAGGGTTGGTGATCTGAGACTACGCAGAGAGTCTAGCCTACTCTTTAAGTTCAGAGGTAAAGAATATAAGACTCACCCCTGTTGAGCTGAAACTGAGTCATTTCTGGGAACAAGTATTGCACACCAGTTGAGAGAGTCAGGAGTTTTTTTTTGCTGCTGAACTAAGCAGTTTCTCTTCTCTGTTTTGAGGACCTAACAAAAAAATCAACATAAGATGATGGAACAGACATGAATCATTAAGTTACAGCTGCTCCTCTTAATTTCTACGGGTAAAACACAGCATGGTCACAAATCCAGCTCATCAATGCAAGATAGAAAACCTTCCAGCTTATTCCAATCCTGAGTATCTGAAAGGGAACAGACTGAAGCTGTGTCCCAATTCAGGAGCCACTTCCATCAGAGGCTGCGTTTGACTGGGGACATTTCCAGTTCAGCGCTCAATACATCATTAAAATATCTACTAAATATAAAATAAAAAGGAGAATATTCCCAACAGACAGTAACTGTTACACTGTAATAAATTATGGTGAAGGATGACTGATAAAACATCAAGTCCCTGCCTTTGAGGCAGTTGTGAAGTCTGATTGTCTATGTATTCCTCATTATTTATATTTAGTAAGTAAGGGTCCGCAGATCACAAGAATTGAAAGTGTTGTGCATAAAAGTATTCCAGGTTTTGAATATTGTAGACAGTCTGGCAACTTCTAACATAAAAAGTTTTTCAAGTTCTGGCTGGGGGGCTTTGGGTATGTTTTTGTTATTTCACTGATGAACGCCTAACCAATGGGTGAGCCAGCTAACCTTTTCTCTGCCTAGAGACAACAAAAATTGGATAAATCTATTTTGATGGTTTTACCTTCACTTCTGAAGCTGCTATAGCTAGCAGCCAGCCCACCCTGTTAGTAAGTTAAGAGTAAGTAAGTAAGTAAGTTAGGGGTCAGTCCCCGTTTTTGGCCGGCCCCGGAAAATGTGGACATCTGGTCACCCTACCTTAGAGGCTACTCTAGATCAAAGTGTGTTTCTCAAAGTGTGGGTGCAAATAGTGACAGGTGTTATTATTATTAGCAGCAAATAGACTGACCTAGGCCTTTCACGTCTCTGTGCCACAGGTAAAACTGCAACCATGAGTTCCAGCAACGACCAAGACATGTACGACCTCTTCAATGAGCTCTTCGATATCAACGATATCAACGATACCAACACGACTGACCCGAGCTACGTGGTCAGCAGGACTGTCAAGCTCTGCTCGAAGATGGTTGTCAACAAGTTTGGTGCGAGATTCATCCCAATTTTCTACTATGTCAACTTCCTCCTGAGTTACCTTGGCAATGGGCTTGTCCTCTTCATCATCTACAAGTATGAGAAGCTCCACACGGTGACAAACATTTTCCTCCTGAATTTGGTCCTCTCCAACTTCCTCTTCGCCATCAGCCTTCCCTTTTGGGCGACGTACCATCTGTCTGAGTGGATTTTTGGCATGGCTCTGTGCAAGATGGTCAGCAGCGCCTACTTCATCGGCTTCTACAGCTCCATCCTCTTCCTCACGCTAATGACATTTGATAGATACCTTGCAGTGGTGCATGCAGTGGCAGCTGCCAAGAGCAGGAAGAAGGCGTACGCCATTATTGCGTCTGTGATAGTTTGGGGCATCAGTATTGTAGCAAGTGTGAAAGAGCTGGTTCTCAGAAATGTGTGGGAGGATCAGATCAATGGGCTGATGTGCGAGGTGTCCGGATACTCCGATAGCACCATGGACCACTGGGAACTAGTCACTTATTACCAACAATTCCTGCTCTTCTTCCTCCTCCCTCTCTTCATGGTGATGTACTGCTACATCAGCATCACTGTCCGCATCATGTCCACCCGCATGAAGGAGAAGTGCCGCGCCATCAAGCTTATATTTGTCATCATCTTCACCTTCTTCGCCTGCTGGACACCCTACAACATTGTCATCCTCCTTAAAGCCTTACAGATCTCCAGCACCAGTAAGGACGACTACACATGTTCAGACATGGAGCACTTGGACTACGCCCTCTATGTGACCCGGAACATAGCCTATCTGTACTGCTGCATCAGTCCTGTGTTTTATACATTTGTGGGGAAAAAGTTCCAGAGCCACTTCAGACGGCTGGTAGCCAAGAACATCCCCTGTCTAAAGAGACACATCAGCCTGAGCAGCCAGAGCACCAGGACCACATCACAGAGGACACCATACTCTGACTATTAGACACACACACACACACACACACACACACACACACACACACACACACACACACACACATACTATACAATCACATGCAATGTAAAAACTTACCACATCACAGAGGGCTATTACTACTATTAGTACTAGAAGGAGACACACACATTCTTGTACTTCGATCTTTGTGAGCACACTCATTGACATAATGTATTCCCTGGTGCCCACATGAACCTAATTCTAACCCTAAAACAAAAATGTCCTCAATATTTAGGAAAATACTTTGTTGGTCCTCACTATGTAGCATTTAAGCATTCACAAGTCCACAAGTCCACACACACACACACACACACACACACACGCACTGTACAATTATATGCACACCACAACAATGTAAAAACTTACCACATCACAGAGGATACCACACTGAGTACTAGAGAGAGATTCACACACATTCTTGTACTATCCATCTTTGTGAGGACACAAAAATGTGTTAGGAAAAAACTTTGTTTGTCCTCACTTTGTAGCATTCACACACACACACACACACGCACACCCCAGATAGCAAAATGAAACTTCTGGTCCAACATATACCAGGGTGCTCGGCCCAAGTCTGGCGCATACACTTCCACATCTGGGCAGAGTCCAGCTGTTATCCTCCGGTATTGACTGACAGCTGGAAGACTTTCTTTGTGCACAACAGAACTGATCCAAATGTGGAAGTAGCATCTTACAGCCATGCTGTATATGGGCCAGATTCGGGCCAGGGAACTGGGTGTATACTGGACCAGAAGAAAACAAGCATGTGGCCCGAGTATGGGCTGGATTTATTTCGCTATATGGTACACACACACACACACACACACACACTGGACAATCACATGCAATGTAAATTCATATTCTCTGGCATAAGTGTGGATTACGGTTTGTTAAGATTTATAAATACATATATTATCAGCTTTTCAAGGAAAAACTGAAGCTGTGTGGTAATTTTCTGATTAAGCTCTTTTCTAAATAAGAAAGTTCAGTTTACTTGTGATCTTCGGCTGGGGATCAGAACTTTACTTCCTGTCAGATAATCAGTTGTAAACAATCAATTCTTCTTTTATCATTAACTTCATTAGATATAGGAAGTGTATCAGTATGACGACTGCATCACTTAAATCTTCTATTTCTCAGATTGAACTTTTATCAGCTTTTATCAAACCTTGTTTTAATATTCATAAGAAAACCTTATTTGAAAAGGTTACATGATTAAGCTTGTTGTGTATTTTTTATACATGTTTTTATTTTATTTTATACATACATACATCATCAGCTCTGTAAACTACTGTACACAGCTACAGAGTGATTCTGCTGTTGTTCATATGTGGATATAGTGTGAGTCTGGTCATTCCCTGAAAACTGGTCTGCGGTAAATCCATTGAAAATTTTAATTTTACCAATATGGAAATTTTTGCCGTCAATCAAAACAATACCACAAGATGGAGTTTGGTGACATTGTGGGATCATGGGAGTTGTTGTCTTCGCCACCATTGCCGTCATTGTAGTCAGCTATTCAGTCATTCAGGAGGTTTTTACCTGGAACTCGTGTCCTCCTCTCCATAACAAACACACCAGGTGAAAAAAAATCATTGATTCTCTCGGTGAACACAGGACGTCTCCAGCAGCTGGGAGCTGAGCTGTCTAACATTTGCTCCGCTTGTTTCTCTGATAACTTCAGATCCAGACGTCCGACGACTAAAATCCTTCATCTGGTTCAAATATAGAGCTGAAAACCACCAAGGTGTAAAAAGTGCATGTGGCTTAAAACTAAAACTCAATGATGAACTTCTGTCAGACAAACACACTGACACATGATCATAGAGAATGTGATGTCACTGACAAAAGACCAATGAAACATGAAACAATCAAGTCACAGATTTCTCTGGTTTGAGAATCGATGGAAACATTTGTGTTAATGTAAGAACACAACTCAACAACATATAGAATATAGGTCTATATGTTTTTAGACATTTAATGTGGAAAAGTTACATGTTAAAACTGTAAGGACCTTAAAATCTGAAAAGTTAAAGGTCTTAAAAGGCTGAGACTTTTTTTTTTTTACTATCAAGAAATCACATGAAAAGTGTGTTAGTACACCTCTCAGTACTCTCTGGCTCCATACCCTATCAGTGGCTCTCCCATGGTCCCATTAGTTCCTACTAAAGACATAAGTCTTTCGAATCATCTCACAAATGAATACCGGTAATTCTTTTTTTAAAAGCCAATAAAAGAGCAACTGGGCTCTGAAGTTTTCACTGAGCATTATTTAACCCCCCCACTCCCCGGCAGGAACTTTTACTGATACGAGAGTGGAGGTGGAAGGACACAGACATTAATCTGTCACTGTTAAAGGCCGTTTTTCATGAGGAGCTTTAGTCCATATTCCTATGTGTATATCTTCTTCAGACCTGCTCCTGGTCCCGTCTTGTTGATTCTGTGTACATGTTCGTAGAGATGTATTTGTCCAAGTGCTTTAAAATGAAATGTATCATATCCTTTCAATAAATATGACAAACTGTTCCCCTGTGACATCTGTCCTTTTATGGAATCTATCCATCCCTCTGCTGTCGTGGTTTATGGGCTTGGATGAATGATAGGAGCGTTTCCCTTTTCTGACAGAACATCTGGAGCAGCTTCCTGTCAGCCGAGCACATTTTTCTGGTGAATCATAGTGGTCAGGTCTGGAGGAACAACATGAAATAATGAAACAGTGTGAGTCAAATAAACAGGCTCTTTAAACAGCATGGCAACAGCATTGAAAGTACAGTGATAACGTATTGGTGATTTTGGTTACACCAAAAACATATTAGAAGTGTATATCTTTTTAAATTATCATGTCATATTCATATGTAGTGTTGTACTTCTATCAGAAAGATAGAATCACTCAAAATGTCAGTGGCAGAGATATTTTGCCTTTTAAGCTCCAAAACCCCTGCATCCTACATGTCCCATGATGCAGCTGGGTAGTGTTTCTTGTTTAGCCCCATCCTGACTGATAAACACCTTTCAGTCTTTCTAACTTCATCTGTCATCTGTTATGATGCAGGTTTTTTCTTGTATTTATAAATTTACCCAAGCTGAGATAACCCTGTTCACATCATCATGACATCATCAGGGCTATTTTTTTTCGTTTGTCAAAGCTCCTCCACAGACACAGGTCACTACACAGCTGTTTTTACAGGCCCTTGTTCACATGTTTCCATGGTTTTCACTGTTTGTTCTCTTTTTCTTTATATTTTTAGACATAGTGAGTAGTAAATATTTTCATTCGACTGCCACGTATCACTTCCTGTCTTATTACATTTCCTCCTTCTACAATGACAATCAATATATCAACAAAGTGAGCGCAGATATGATATTATATGATATGATATTGTTGATAACAAAAATACTGGATTATAGAGAATAATACAAAGAGGAGGGACAACAGGAATTTACAGTGGGGGCCACAGAAGACGAAAGGCAGGGGGACGGGCTTTGAACTTGAACTTAAATGGTGTAGGCAGACAGGGCCTTTCTAATGTCATAAATGTTGTGTAACTATATAAACAGGAAGTTACTGTACATAAGTCAAGACACAAATCTGCACCACCAGTTCATTCTCCATACAGTTCACAGTCCTGGGTACCACAAGAGCCAGCTCATTGTCCGGCTTCTCGTTCTCTTCAGTTCACACTCTCAGCCCCCAAGTCAGACGCTCATACGTCACCAGTCACACAGTTCCCTCCACAGCTGGAAAAAACCAAACAACAGCTGGAAAGGACAGCTGTCCTTTACCTCTGTAGACAGCGTCACAGAAAAACATTTCGCCCCCTCACCTCTGACCCTACTCAGCCTCTCCATCCATCCTCTATGTTTAGGCTGTGCTGCCCCCATGGCCAACTTAAAGTGACAATCTGAAGATTTTCATCAGTGTCTTTTAATGACCTACTGATTAAACGATATACGAGTCCTTTACAGTTGTATGAGCCGGGTGTCTGCCATGACAAAGACAAAATCCCATGGAACTCAAGCGTGGTTGACAAATCCTGTCTCAGCCCCTACCAGCCACTGACCGAACACATCAGCTGAACCTCTTCCTCCCTCGTTCATCCTCAGTCTCACATCCACTCATCCATGCTCAACATATCATTAACCCTTTAATGGTGTGACCGGTGCATTTCTCTGGTTTGCCTGCACGCTGACTCCAAACCACAAGTATAAATTAGATTAGATTAGATTAGATTAGATTCATCTTTGCCATCGCACACATTAAAATACCAGTAAAATGAAAAGCAGGTAAGCATCTACCTAGAAAGTCTAATCAGTAGCAAAAGTGGATGTAGTTATATCATTTTTAAAAAAATGTGCAGAATAAACAATAAGCAGATGTGGTAGTTAAAGTATGAAGGTAAGTAACCAGTCAAGGGTTAATTACCAGTCTTGAGATATGGCTAAAGACGTGTTTTGAGTTGTCACAGTGACTTTCACCTTTGACCTCTGACCACCAAAATTAGTTCATCTTTGAGTCCTAGTGAGCACTTCACTAAATTGACAGTGTCACGAAATTCCCTGCAGGTGTTTCTGAGGTATTGTGTTCACATGAATGAGACAGACGTATGATTTGAGGAACGGAGGCCACAGCTGACGCAGAGGCGGAAGTATGTACAGTATGAATTCATGCAGCTATGATATGTAAGCAATAGAACAATAATATGTACAGTGTGGACAGAACCAGTGTGCTTATGTAACATACAGTGCAGAGAGGAATCAGGTTTGTACAGTGTTTGGTAAAATTGGATAGATAACGGGAAGTGAAAATAAAGATGGCAGCAGAAACTGAACAGTCCGAGGTTCACAGTTCAGAGGAGAGAGAGAGAGTGTGTGTGTGTGTGTGTGTGTGTGTGTGTGTGTGTGTGTGTGTGAAATGAAGACTGAAGCTAGATAGTCGTTTGTGGCCTTTGTGTCTTTAGGGATGTGGATGGTGTATGTGGAGCGGGGGCTGATGGGAGGAAGCTGGGGAAGAAGCTGCTCCTGAGGATGCTGGGAGCTGGTAGCACCTCCTTCAGGTTGGGAGGGAAAAAAAACAGTCCATGTCTTGGGTTCGTGAAGAGAGTCATGATGGAAATGATGGTAGTCGTGTTAAAACAAGTGTTTTAATGTTTCATAGATACCCTGCTCCAGTGGTAGCTACAGTCCTCAAACTGGGCCCAGTGGAGACCTGAGATCTTAGTGGATTTGATCTGCTTCCTTGAGGTGCTGCTGTAGGGCCGGACGACTACCAATAACCTGCATCAAAGGTCCAGGATAGATTTTTCATATTGATTTTTATTTCATGCCTGCTGATGTTTTTTAATGTGTGGTATCTTACTATCTACACTGTCTATATCTACACTGAGATTTAGATTGTAAAGCCCCTGTGGGTAAGACATCCTGTTCTGTTGTGTTCTATTCTGTTCTGTTCTATTCTATTCTGTTGTGTTCTATTCTGTTCTATTCTGTCCTGTTCTGCTCTATTCTGTTCTGTTCTATTCTTTTCTGTTCTATTCTATTCTGTTCTGTTCTGTCCTGTTCTGTTCTATTCTGTTCTATTCTTTTCTGTTGTGTTCTTTTCTGTTCTGTTCTGTTTTATTCTGTTGTGTTCTATTCTGTTCTATTCTGTTCTGTTCTGTTCTGTTCTGCTCTATTCTGTTCTGTTGTATTCTTTTCTGCTCTGTTCTATTCTGTTCTGTTCTGTTCTATTCTGTCCTGTTCTATTCTTTCCTGTTCTATTCTGTTGTGTTTTACCTGTTCTATTCTGTTCAGTTCTATTCTGTCCTGTTCTGCTCTATTCTGTTCTGTTCTATTCTATTTTATTCTATTCCATTCCATTCTGTTCTGTTCTGTTCTGTTCTGTTCTCTTTAAGAACATATAGTACCAATGATATTTTCCCGGACTTCCATATCTCATAAATGACACACACTGAGCTTTGTGTTCTTCTCTGGTTTTCCCCGGGGTATCGTGCGGACCCTTCAGGCCGCTCTGCCCCCCCCCCGTCTCAAGGAGCCCTGCATTGTTAGGGATACATACAGGACCGTACCAAGTGCGGCAGAGACCGGGGGTGTATTGATTAGTCCGGCAGTTCTGTGGGTAGACAGCCCCTGTCTGTCTGTCTGACCATGCACCTGGAGCCCGAGGCCCGGCCCGCAGCACAACCGCGTTCTGTTCACAGGCTGGTCCCGGAGGTTGTTGGTGAAACCCCGCTGGAGTGCCGCTGGGCAGGCTGATAGGAGAGGGAGAGGAGGAGAGACAATACGTGCAGGGCTCAGCGGGCGGACAGCCATTGCTTTTTGCTCTCGCTGCTAATAAAGAAGAAAGCAGCGTCTCGGCTGTGTATCACCGGAACAACAGACAGCCCGGCGGAGGCAACCCCGCACCGAGACCCGCCTGGACCCGCTCTATTGTCTTCGATCGTGTGGATTTTCTGGGAAGATGTCTTATGTGACTGCGCTGTTGTTGCTGCCAGTCCTGTGTGGCAGCATCAGCACCTCCAGCGCTGCAGCCTCAGCATCCCGTAAGTAGGCTAATAAACACACACGAGCGCGCGCGAGCGCGCGCGCACACACACACACACACACACACACACGCACACACACATGCACAAACACACATGCACACACACACACACACACGCACATACTAGCAACCATGGCTAATTTGGTGGCTTGCTCTCTGTGCAGTCAGGGATGTGGACTACAGTCAGGACTCATGGGGCCAGAGTACCAGCATATAAACAGCAGGGCTGGGGATCATACAGTGCTGTAATGATAACACACACACACACACACATACACACACACACTGTCATCATCAGGACTTCTGAGGAGGAACACATGAACTCTGTGTGTTTATGAAGCCTTCAGTCTTAGTCCTGAACCTCCAGCAGACCACAACAGTTCAGAGTCAGTGTCTCAGTAACATATGAAATCTGTGCAAACCCCCAGAATGACCATTTCCTTCATCTGTGTTCCACAAATACAAGGAGCCTCTCACACAATATTTCCCAATTTCTTTATCTAGCAGCTCTAATACATGGTCTATAACACTGTAGTTCAGTTGTAAGCAGTGTTTATGAATGTACTTGTTGGCCTTGATAACGCAGTTGACCTGGTAACAGCTGGCACCACACATGTGAAATTCCCACTAAATAAACCTTGAGGTGAGGCTGTTTTCTAAACAGAATAAATCAGTTATAATTACATATAATAACATATAATGATATGCTATTCCACGGGACCAGTGTGTTATAAAGTGTGTGGGTCGTTCACAGGCACTTTAAAGTTGTTAAAACTAACACGTAACACTGTGTTATCAACATTCATTAACTGTTTATTCACCAGTTATTCATGTTTCATGGGTTCAGTCATTGTTGTTGAAATACACATAAAAACACCTGAAAATGTGTTTATGTCTGCATACAACCAGCCTGTGTTATAATGTGTTATGATCCATTACATAGGCTACTGCTGAGAAATGATGACCCTGATGATGTCATCAAGGTATTCTGGGTTATTTTGGCTTGAGAAACTTTTAAAAGAGAGCCTGCTGTGTCTTTAAAATAAACTAAGATAAGAAATTAAATTCATTGAAAGGGCATGGAAGATACTGTTGAGATGCATTATGGATATTGAAGGATCTAAGCTACAATTAGGAGCTGTTAATTAGCTTTCAATTTAAATATTATGGAGCCTTTTCTCTCCTACTCGCTGTTCCACCAGCTGCCGTATGCACTCGAATACTAGTGACCGATTGTGCTGTGCACAAAAGACACAGTCCCTCTAACTTTTTAGATATCAGAGTCTTGACAGTCAAATAAATCACTATTGGCTGAAAATAAGAAAACACGGTACCACCTCAGAGTCAGATAACAACGCTGACATCAATTTAATCTGTGTGTGTCCAGAGTGTGTCTGTGGTTGTTTTTAGTGTAGCATAGCACAAAGCACACAGAGTTCACAGTTGTCTTATTTACACCTCTGTATCTGACACATGTAGAAATAAAAACACAACTGTGTGATTTAATGCGACCCCTGGTTTAGGTGCAGTTAGCAACTATAGACTGTATATAAAGATGGGTGTAGCCTCAGTGACCTCAACCATAGGCTCTTGAAGAGTGAGCTGCTCCACCGTTGCCACTTAATCCAAAAATGGGCAAAGAGGAGTGATGTGTGTGGAGCTGAAACTTTGGTGCATGGTGGTTTAATAAGTCTGGCAAGCACACGCTCCAGTTAGCATCATTAGCATAGCTGGCCGTCTTGCTCAAAGGCTCATTTGCTGGCTAATTAGCTAGTTAACAAGCTAAGATAACAAGTTAGGTAAAGTGAGCACAGACACCAATACCTGCTAATTAGTACTAACATATAAATAAAATAATAGTAGAACTTAACAAAAACAGGAGCACAGACTTTCTCATGTTCTGTTGGTCAATTAACCAACAAGTCAAATTATCTGTCCGATATTTACATGAAGAAATCATCCAGAAGAATCAGCACCACAAACACAGAGAGCTCACGTTCAATGACTCCAATTAACTGAGGTGACACCGAGCAGACAGCTAGCAACTAGCTAACTGTGAGGCAACCTCCTCTTCAAGAGGCTACGCCCTCAGTTCTCCATAACTTTAAGCCTTAATAAAATGTAAACAGGTGAGTTGTATAGACAGTTGTCATGAAGGAGGAAATTAGCTCTAGAGACCAAAACAGTTTTTGTACCAGGCTGTAAACATGTTTAGTTCTGCTGTAAAGTTGGACATTTTAACATGGGAGTCTATGGGGATTGACTCACTGTTGGAGCCAGACTCTAGTGGTCATTAGAGGAACTGCAGCTTTTAGTTTCTTCAGTGTTGGCTTCATGTTTCAGCCTCGGACTTTGATGCTTGTTTACAACGTGCAGCATCTCACAAGTCGTTCCTCACAGAGAGGATTCACTGACTGTTGAAAGGCACTTGGTTACTTGGTATCTTTCTATCCATCTGTTTTGAAATTTAAACCGAAAAAGTCAAAATATTGCTAAAAAGGTTTTACATATGAGCTGGTGGAAAAGTTGTCATGTTTTTGTTTTGGATAAGCACTAATTAAATGATTTATCAGAGCTGCTGGTGTTTGAATCTTCTCTCATGAAGGTAACTCATGGGAACATCCACTCATTTGTCAGTTAGTTTGCTAGGACTACTGAATATTACTTAAAATTGTCCTGAAAATGATCAGCGTTGACAGAGGGAGGACAGCTACAGTTGGATTATTATATTGACAGTTGCTGCCCAGTTGTCCCAGGTTGGAGGGCTCACAGCCATTTTTACATGATGGCTTTCTTGTTTGCCGCCAAAACTAAAAAGGATTCATCCTGTGCCATCAGTTTATCTGGGATTTCTCCCAAGTATAATGACAAAGGAGCAGTCAGTGTCTGTTCCAAATATTTAATGACCTTTGTAGCTCTCTCTTGACTATAGGATGTATTTGATGGAGAAAAAAAATTCTAATGACCTGCCATTTATTAACTTAGTTTGGTTTGTTTGTAAGAGCACTGGTGTATAAATTTCAACTTAAGGTTCACAAGGTTTTAGATTATGTACTTCCAACAGTTGCTCTATCTAATGTTGTGTGTCTCTGTCTTTGTTTTTTCTATCACCTTTGCAGGTCTCAGTTATAGTCAGAGATCTTTAAGCTGACCCTGTGCCTCTCAAAGGGATATTAACAGACTCTCCCTTTGCTGTCAGAACCTCACATCCCTCTTTTCTCCTCCCCTCTCCTCGTATCCATGTGTCCTGGAAAGAGCGCAGTTTGTTTTTGAGTTTCCACTTTTGTAGAATTCATTGTCCTCAGTAGCCTCCTACAAATGTAATTAGACGTGTGCTCAAAATTTTATTTACCAATTTAATGTCATTAGAACTGGGTCCAGGGCTGTTTTCCATCCCAGACCTTATTGAATTGTTGTTTTTCTTTATCAGTTTTGTGAACAGCAGATGGCTTTTGTTTTAAGAAACTCAGCACTTCTCTGCTTCTCTCACTGGGCGTCTTCACAGACCAGCTGGTCAGTGCTTTATATACAGTAGGTGTAGTGATGCTGGAGTGCACTGTAACAATGCTTTGCCACCTTTTCTTTTATCCAAGTGAGGAAACAGAATATTCTCAGTTCACACAATCCAGTTGAAATTCGTATACATTTTTTCAGAACAGCTTGCTGCTGGAAATGAAAGGTAGTTTAAGTACATTTTCATAGGCAAGCCTATTAAATGAATTTCATCTCTGCCTGCACTGCAACCAGGGCTGTCTGTAACTTTTTTGGGGCCCTATGCAAACTCTTGTTTGAGTACGCACCAAATCTGCATCATATTCCTTATACGTACAAATATGACCAAATGCTTCTTTTTACTCATAAAATTTGATGAAAACAACGTGTCCTAAATGTCGGTTTTGAAGAGATATTTACAAAGCATTTTCTTCAAACTTGAGTAAAAACATTACAACATCAATTATTACTGTAAATACACATACACATATCAACCCCCTTAAAAACTGATTGCAGCTATTGAGGTAATGCTTTTCTCTGCATCCTTACCAATAAGGCCTTGGTCGTTATGGTTACGGAGGATAGAAGTGGCTCCATCTGGACACTATCAGTCTAATAGAACTGAAACTTACCAGCGAAGAAGTGCTTACATAACCTCTCAAACAAGCCACAACTATTTGTAAATTTTACTATTGCTAAATAGCTGACCTTAGCATTAACGTACAGGTTACGTCAGACTTGTTAATGGACAGTTAAGATGTCACTCACTCACTCGCTCTCAAGCCACTCGGACATGTCCATTGTCAAGAGGTCAACACCCTTTACTCCCTGCACAGAACTTGTTGTCTAAAGGAGCTTTATGTAAATTTTGTTATTGCTACATAGCTTACGTCAGCATTAACAGCTGTTTACTTAACAGCCTTGTCAAGAGCTTCAGCTATCATTGTGTTTATAAGACCAGATTTCATAATACGTCCTCTGAGTAGCTGATTCTTTAGGACAGACCGGAGGCTACAGTGACTTGGTATCGGAAAGTGACAAGACAGAAGCTAGCTGGTTAGCATGCTAACTTCAGTAGAAGAGAGATATGATAGAGACAAGAGTTAACATTGGTATTTGTTTCCACCTCTGGAGACAGCTGTTAGTTTGTAAAGGAATGAAGTTTGATGCTGAATTCACAACATTTCTTCTAGACTGGTAAGTAAAAGCTGCTAATGCTAACGTTGGCTATGTAGCAACAGCAAGAACTTACGACTAGCTCCTTTAACCTTTTACATGCTGTGCACTGTGGTACTTAAACAAATAGCACTACATGTCTGGTTCTTTAGGGGTTGAGCAACACACACAGTACAGACATGTCATTCTACTTACTGTTTTTATTCAACAAACAACCATTTTAAAAATGTACGATGTTTCCCTAAACTTTTAAAACTTTTCCTCAGAGGTACCACCATAAAAAAAATAGACTAAAGACTGCGTTTTTGCCAGGTTTGCTTGAAGATGTTTCTCACATTCAGACTGCAATTGGTCTCAACACAGTGTAAAAATTAAAGTCTAAAGAAAGACAGAGAGGGGCATCAGAGGGGCATCTGTAGACCAGGGAGGTCGTTGCGGTAGGAAATGTTAGGGAACACTGTAAGAAACTGAAAACCCTGACTTGGTACTAAATCCTCTTTTACACAGGATCCAGGTGACACATCCTCAGGCCTTATCAGGACAGTGAGCAGAATCATCTGCACTGAAACAGACGGTGTAGCATAAAATGTTGCTCAGAATACAAACTGGATAACTGGAGTGCTGTCACTCTCTGTATACACTCCAACTGATGCTGCCTGTTTTAGGGCTCCCATTTCATGTTTGCGTACTACAGTGAAACGGGATCATGTTGAACAGTTGTTGAAGTTTGTGAGTTCATTTGAATGTGTCACAGTGTGGTACAGTTACTGGCAGTGGTGGAGTATTGACATGACTGCTGACTTTCAGTTGTTACAGACCAAAATAGTAACTTAACCAAGTGAAACAATGTTACCGGTAAATGAGAGTAGAACTCAAAGTGTGCCATGACAAGCAGCACAATAGGAAAAAATTGACTGACAAATGAGCCTCACTGGGTAAAAGCTGGCTGCTTCTTCCTCTCACTTCCTGCTGGAAACTTTCTGTCTTGACTGCAGCTTTCTGTCACTTCCTGCTGCAGTTTCC
>NW_019174687.1:2426916-2565390 GCF_002260705.1 Seriola dumerili
TCCATAAATATAGATTTATTCTCTTCCAATCAGGAGTCATGAAGAACAAACAGGTTGAATCTATAGTAAACAATATCATCATCATAACAAAATACTGTAGTCTATACATAAATGTTGTTTCACTAAATCCTCTCATTGTGTAAAGCACTAAAAATATATATTTTTTAATTTAACAATTGTATAGAAATGTCAAAAGCTCCTATGCCAGGAAACTAAACTCTCTATAAATGTCTGAATAGAAGTTATTCTGATCTCTTGCTCAGTTCCTTATTTTTATTGAATTATTATTTGAATGACTCAACTTTCTCTATTTGTATTTTTCTTTCATGTAATCTCATTTCAGCATTTCAGTCCTGTTGGTTTTGTTTCTGTGGTTAGGAAAGGAGGATTTATTCTCCATTAGTTATAAAGTTAAAAAAGAAATCCTAGTGTCAGTGCAGTCAGATAGTTTTCCTAAGTCCTGATGAATTCTCCTTCAGATCTTTTCTTGACCTCATGATGTTTTCCATCGAGGTCGAGGAGACTGACTGATATATTCTTGACTTCCTGTGATGACATCACCGACAGAGCTGGAGTCTCTTAAAGAAACAGTACACACGCATCTCTGCTCTTCTTCCTTTTACCTTTCTCCCACCTTACACCTAGGTGATGGAGGCTGGTCGCCCCTGGACACGGACCGTTACCAGTGGTTACAGATGGACCTGGGTGCTAGGAAGCAGGTGGTTGCCATAGCGACTCAGGGTCGCTACAGTAGCTCCGACTGGACCAGGAAGTATCGGCTGCTTTACAGTGACACGCCGAAAAACTGGAGGCCTTATCTACAGGATGGAAACATCTGGGTGAGGAAGAATCTCATGTTTTCATCAAATCTTAACTTCTTTTGTGGCCTTTTAAAACCACATGCCACAACCACATGAGTGCAGCGTAGTCTTACAGTGACAGTGGCAGTTTCTCAGCCCTCTGTTGTGGAAAGATGTCCATAAATGATTATGAAGTACTTCAGTTGTAACTTCAGATTTTGCGCAATTTCAACCAATTTAAACGTAGAAATTCTTTTTGTGATTGGTGTTACAGAGTTTAAAAAACATATAAACAAACTGTAGACTGAAAAGATAGGCTCAAGTAAAGTACAGAGCTAACAGAAACATCAACCTTCTAATTTGCATAAATAATATCGTTGTCAATTCAACATGGTTTAGAATATTAGGTTTACATTGAGGGAAAAAAAGAAATCTGAAATTTCAAGAATCAAGTCAGAATATTACAAGAATAAAGTAGTAATTTTGAGAAAAAAATCATATTATTGTTGTATATAAATATAATATAAATGTAAAGTTGTAATATTTCAAGAAAAAAGTCATAATATCATAAGAATGAAGTCGTATTATTACGAGAATTAAAAATGTACAATTTTGAGAGAGAAAAAAAAACATAATTTTTAGGAATATTACATCAACCACTCAAACAGGTGAAAGGACAGTCAGTGTCAGCCTGAGCTGTTTGTCTGACTAGCAATAGAATAGACTCATTTTCTCAATCTTTTCAATGTCCTGATCAGGATGATGATGATGATGATGATGATGATGATGATGATGATGATGATGATGATGATGAGCCAAAAGATGAAGTTTCTCCTTATTAGTGAAACCTCTGCTAAAGTAGAACTTCACATGATGCTCCACGTTCGTCATATTAAAGTTCCCCTCTAAAACAAAACACACCCTAAAATGACTTTATTCTCACAATATTATGACTTTTTTCTTGAACTATTATGATTTTATTCTCTTTTTTTCTCAATGTTGCTCATTGTGACACATTCATATAAATATACTTTATAAACAATCGTTTATTACTTTTCTGAAATATAAAAAGAAACATAGCAAAATGTGACAGTATCAATATCAAAACCACACTGCATATCACATTACCAATAACAAGAAAAAAGAAGAAGAAAAACAGTATAAAAGCACAATTGTACAGCATTAGATCAGTTTATTATATATATTAGTGGGCTCCAACTGGAGATTTGAGTTCCTTCCATACGTTCATCCAGTTATTTTTATTAAATAAAAAGAGATACGACCTCAGACAGTGAAGAGAGACAATGTGCAGTTTCAAGTTAAAATAAAATGTTGTTGAATGTGTGTTGTACCACTGATACTGACTAAATGAAATAACAAATATGTGGCATTTAACTGTGCCACAAGCCTGTAAATAAAGGGAGTGAGAACCCAGAGTGTTCTGTCTGTATTTCTATCTATTATTGATTTTTTAAATGAAATGTAATCTAGCACTTCCATTATTATTTTTATTCACCAGATAAATGTATAATTAATGGTTTGGAATAGGGTTTCTAAATTTAATCCATGGAGTTTAAGGTAAAAGGTTGACAATTAGAAAACTTTTATTTCTATTCACGCCTTGTGTTGACTGAAAGGGCAGGATCTAAATGCCTCACTCAGCTTGTGTCTGATTGGCCAGAGGGCCCACACATCTCCTCCTATCAAATCTCATGAACAAAAAGTATTATTTTAGAAAATAAATTAAATTGTTCAATTTTCTGTTATTGATATTTCTAGTTTTGAGTGTTGAACTGATGAGCGTCGCATGGACCTGTCTGCCAGAAAACTGCAGCGTGTTTGTTTTTGTGTCTCAGACGTTCGAGGGGAACGTGAACAGTGAGGGCGTGGTCCGCCACGAGCTGCAGCACGCCATCCTGGCTCGCTACATCCGCTTCATCCCGCTGGACTGGAGCAGGGAGGGACGCATCGGAGTCCGTCTGGAGCTCTACGGCTGCTCGTACTGTGAGTAGAGAGGACAAACCGATTGAACCAACCTCAGCTGTTCTACAGCGGCACTCCACATTTACAGGCAACATGTTTCCTGCTATTAGAAGGACTGAACAGACAGGGAGGCGTTAATTAGTTTATTAAAACAATCTAATTACACATCTAACTGCTCCCAAAAAAAGCTAATTAAAATCATTAAATATGTTTTTTAAAAGGAATAAAATACCAGTTTTCCTATAAACTGTGGCTCTACAGGTAAGAGGCACCTTCACAGGAGGAGTGTGGGGAGAAGAGTCAGGGTAGCACTTCACAATAGCACTAAGGATATATAAATGGTTTATAATTAGGTTATTAATTCAGTTGTTCACACTTGAAATCATAAATAAACAATTATAAACATGTTATAACCGTTTTCATACATTGATGCAGCTCACTATTTGGCAGGATCAAGGTAATGCTTTCTACTCATGAATCTTACTAATGACTTACTACCATTTATAACTAGTAAAAAAGGACCCTTGTTTGTAGCGTGTAAAACACATCATCATTTATTAATGTGCTACCAGTTTAAATAGCAACTCATTGATAAATGATGATGTGTTTCACCCTTTTACCAGTTATAAATGTTTGTAAATGATAAATAAATGGTTGTAAAGATGAGATGAAGAAACATGAAGATGATGGAGGGAGAATCACAGAGATGTGAACAGGGGGACAAAGGATGGGTGAGCAGTTCACCAGGTAAAGGAAGGTTCCCACCTGTCTTCTACCTGGATGCTGAAGTCCTGAAGAAGAGACCAATCAGTGAAAAGCATCTGCATGTTGATCTCCACTGAGCAGAACAATCTGATCAACAGCTGGGATTAGAGTGAGGACGGCTGCTGAGAGCAGGTCGAGGTTACCAACACTGCCAAGACCTTAGAGGATGAATCTGCTCATGTGATGTGATCATGTGATCTGCCAGATGAAAGTGTTTGACCATTAAGAATCTGACGGTGCTTCATTGCCAGTAACTGAGCAAACATGATGAAGCGGCAGCTACAAATGCTGATGATGGAGAAAACAAAGAAAGCTGAGTAACTGATGAGATATGAGGCTGAACCGTACAGGTGTTATGAAGTTTGATCTCTGAAAACCTCAGATCATGAAACCAGGAGAATGTGGGCGTAAGAGGAATCTGTGGTGAACCAGCTGTTGTAACTTGGTCTTTCACCTTCTGAGGTGATCTGTGGTGAAAGTGTATGAACTTCAGTACCGGACTGAGGAGAGGCAGAGGACACTGTCCAGGAAAGAGTCATGTCTCCGGGGTCTCACAGTAGAGTCACAGATGCTCCATTTCTATCTGTACAGATCAAATGAGATCTAAAGAGGCCAAAACTCCAGCAGCACTTGGAGTAAACAGAAGAACTGTATTAGAATGGCATGTTTAGGTGAAGTTGTACCAGAAACCTCCACTTTGCTTCTGATCAGATGAGACCAAATGTACGTCATGTGTTTGATGTGAACATTAACTGAAACTCCTCATGCTGCTACACGATTGGCTGATTGGATACTTACATGAATAAGGAGGTGCAGGTGTACAGGTGTTCCTCATACAGTGCTCGTTAGGTGAAGCGAGTGGTGAGCGGAGCTGTACGCAGCCCTGCAGCGTGAGCCTGTGAGGCTGAGCTCAGGGCGAAGAAAAACTTTGGCTACGCCGGAAGTGGAAATGATGAATTGATGATGAAGCTGAATGATCTTTTCACTCCTTAATAATGGACTGAAGACAGTATTGATTAACACATGTGTTCTCATGTGTGCTCATGTTGTTTAAATATTGCCAATGTAATGCGTTCCACAGACCAAACAAACAGTAAAACAAAACGTAATTATTCAAATCTCCTGACATGGCACCGGGGATTTCATGGTTACTGTCCTTGTGTACGAAACAAATCTAGGACACTATAATGAACCTGGTGCAGCAGCAGGCACAGCCACCAGATGTGACAGGTCTGGATCCCAGGGCCAGTATTCACAAAGCGTTTTATCTTATCACTAGTACTCCTTAAGTCAGGCTAAAAGTTTCTAACTAAAAGTTTCCTCCTAAGTCCTCTTCACAAAGCTGCTGACACCAACTTTTAGTAAGGAAAAGGAAAAACTCCTAAGTTAAGAGTCTGTTGCTAACACTCTGTTGCTATGGCTGACGTCAATTTTCCCTCTCAGGAACCACAGCGATTGGTTGTTGAAAGACCAGTGTGTGGCCGGTGAAAACACAGGCGCAACATCCTGCAGTAATAATAAAACAACACTGAGAAATAAATGAATACAAATGAAATAATAACAGATCAGCTGCTGTTTACTAAAGTAGTGCATTCTCCAAAATGCATCTTTATGATCAGGTTTGTGTCGACCCAGGAGAATTTAATTTTACTATAAAATCTTTGGTAAATTTTCTCTCTCAAAAAAACAACGAACCTGTCCTAGACAACCTGACTAAAGCTAACTGACAGCCTATTAGCCACAGTCTGATGCAGCTGTACCTGTTGTAATGTAGCTGTGGTCCCAGCTGTGGATTGAGGTGTGAACATTTCCCCTGTCCCCCACCAGGTGACATCCAGCCAGAATATGAGCCTTTCAAACAGCTGATCAGGTCACTCTCCATTCAGATCCATGACTCGTGTGTAGATCCTGAACACTGTACAACAACGTCTACAACTGTACAGGCGGCATCAATACAACCTGTGTGTTGATGGTGTGATTTTGTTTTCCTGTTTACAAACACCTCCTCGTCTTGTGATGGTGAAATCAGTTTTACATGTGTTCCATCTCTGGCACCGATCACAGCAGGTAGACCGACCATGAAGCTGCTTTATTTCTCTGTAGTTGTTGAACATCTAAGGTAAATCATATGAATTGTCCTACGACGTCAGAGCGCGTTTATTGTTTGGTGAATAGATCAGTCTTTCTCTGTTGCCAAGTAACGCAGTGTTGCCAAACACTTCATCTCCGCGCTGATCGGGTTGTTTCAGTTGGAGATGTTATTGCACCTTCACAAACTCCACAACGATCATTATTCCCCCCGTGATTGAGTCGTATCTTTTAGGTAATTCAGGGTTTCCAGAACACTGTGACGTGGAATGACAGCAGCCCTTTAAGACTCTTTGTGATTTGGTCTCTCTACCTTCTCCCAGACTTAGGAGATACTTACAATTTCTTTTTTTTCCTCCATTTTGCAGGGGCAGACGTGATCAGCTTTGACGGCCAAGGCATCATCTCCTACCGCTTCCGGAGTAAGAAGATGAAGATTGTGAAGGACATCATCTCTCTGAAGTTTAGGACCACAGCTAGAGACGGGGTCCTGCTCCATGGAGAGGGACAACAGGGGGACTACATTTCCCTGGAGCTCCGCAGGGCGAGACTGCAGCTCAGCATCAACTTAGGTATCCTCCTGTAAAGTCTGTGTGGTGTCAAGGACAGCAGAGACGGTCCACTCAGCTGTAATGAAACGCTCAGGACTGTGTTGTCTCATGTTGTCAGAGGAGACATGATAAACCTTTACAGCCTGTTCCTGTCTATGTGATTCACTTACTTCTTTCCAGGCAGTAACCAGTATGGCTCCATCCAGGGTCACACCTCTGTGACCAGTGGGAGCTTACTGGACGACGACCACTGGCACTCGGTCGTCATAGAGCGTTACCGCAGGAACGTCAACTTCACCCTGGACCACCACACTCAGCAGTTTAGGACCAATGGAGAGTTTGACCACCTGGACCTGGACTATGAGGTAAAGACTCTGTCAGGCCCTTTCACCATGTCAAGTAACAGTGGTATAAACACTAGTGGTGTGAACTGACTGAAGAGGTCTGTTGAGCTGAGCAGTAACAAACCAATGTCCACCATGTCATGCAGTACCTGTACCTGAAGGCCTAGGAGTTAAAGCTCCATACAGTCTAAAGGCAGATGTCCATGTGTAGTTTGATTATAAAGCAGGTCTAGGTTCTATATTAATACTGTGAAAGTATCAAAGCCTCAGTCCACAGAGAAATGCACACAGCCTGTATTCAGAAACTGAGCCTTAAAACCAGCCGTCAGGACTTCTGGAACTTTGTGATGTCACAACAAAGCAGTCACCACAGCATCATGATTGCTCATCATTTCACTCTGACTTCTTCCACACTATGCTGGCTAACTTTCAGGATGCCGCTTGCATGTGAAAACTGTGTACATCCAGTCTAGTGTGTCCTGTTTGTCTTTGTAAAGATCTGAAACACCTGAAAACTGGGAAAATGTCTTTTCTTTGTCACCTGGTTCAAGTCACTACTTTACTTATGCTCTTTTTTTCCTGTACACACTAAAATCATCTTCTCAGTGTGGGCAGTGTCACAAACAGAGAGACACAAATGGGTTTCAAATGTATCCATTTTTGTATGGATGGACTCAAACTGTCAGGCCCTGATTTGTGATATAAGAGTTAGGTTCAGTTGTAGTGAAATCTGATAATAGCCAATCAATACTGCTGACTCGACAACTACTGCTGCTGCTGCTTCAGTATGTGTGAGGAGGAGGATGGAGACAGTCTGTCTGTGTGTTCTCCGTACCTCACTACTACTTTGTCCTTGATGAATAGATAGATAGATAGATAGATAGATAGATAGATAGATAGATAGATAGATAGATAGATAGATAGATAGATAGATAGATAGATGACTTTATTAAAGTACAGGGGTGAGAGTGTAAGGGTGTTTTGGATGATTCACAGAGATGCATTATATAGTCTGATTGCAGGAAAGACTTCCCTAACCTAAGACAGGCAGATCTCATGATTTAATCAATATAAAATAAAAAAATAAATATTAAAGCTGGAAGCTTTAATTAAAGGTTGTGGTTGTGGTATCTAGTGGTCATTAGAGGAACTGCAGTTTGTGGTTGTTAAGTGTTGGCTTCATTTTTCAGGCTTGGAGGTTGATGCTTAGTTCACACATGAAAACTCTCAGTAACACCAGTCTGACCAGCTGAAAGAGCCTCTGCTGCCCCTGCCAGTACTGTATAATATCAGTTTAATTTTTCATTCAGTATTTTAATTGGGTGTAATGCTGCATTTCCTGTTTGGCTGGATAATGTAATTTGGATGTAGGATTAAGTTTGCGGGTGATTCACGTGTCCTTTTCCCAAGAAGTGGCCAAAAGGTTTTTGTACAGATAAAACCAAAAACATTTCATTTAAGCATCAGTTGGCCTAGTATGTGACTTATGATGTAAAGTACATAGGAAATGAGTATTAGCACTACTATCAGCACAAAAGAAAGGAAGAATTCCTGACAGGAAGTGTTTGTGTTTTGTCCTTTGGTCCATGTTGTCCACTCTGCTGTGCCCTCAGATCAGTTTCGGAGGTGTGGCCGTGTCAGCGAAGCCGAGCTCAGGAGGCAGAGAGAACTTTGTGGGCTGCATGGAGGGAATCACCTACAACGGAGACAACATCACTAACCTGGTCCGCAGGAAGAAGGTGGACACGTCCAGCTTTGTAAGAAAGCTCCCTCTGGCTCTGAGCATGTGTGGTTTTACAGTCACCTGGCTTACGTTTGATTCCTTTTCTGTCACGTGTGTCTGAGTGCATCTGAAAGGGATGTGTGTCAGTCTGACCTCTGTTAGAGACTGTTGTGTTATTTTGCTGCAGAGACTTCCAGAGTCAGGTGATGCCATATATGCCATGATAGAGAAGCTTTTTTGACAAAGATCTTCTCCCCCTGTCCTTCAGCTGTCCATCATGATCTATAATGGCTCAGACCTGCTCCTTAGCTTCTGCGGGTTTTGAAATGGTTTAGTTATCTGGATGTTCAGCACTGACTCAGCACAAGCTGTAGTCATCTATGACCACAGATGTAGACAGTGCAAAAGACCTTGTCGTAACATTTTCCTTCCCTGCTTTATCATTTCTTATACATGTATAATCTGTGCGGCGAGGTCAGTACATTTTTTCATAAGACTGAACAAGCCTGCTGTTCATAACTAAGGCTGGACCGAAACAGCGGGGCCAGCCCTATAATATTGAATGTGACTGACTGATTGACTGGCTAACTGACTGACTGACTGACTGACTGACTGACTGATGATATTTCCACCACTGGTCAGCAGCGTGCCAAGCCGCAGTCTACCAAGCTGCTCTGGTTTACCGGCTGCTCGGGAACTGCAGGGAAGAGGAGGAGCGCTTCCAATACACTGAGGATCTCCTCCATTACAGCAAATAAACTACTTTCATTACATGTGTGATTATTACTGAAGGAGGCAGAGGAATAACTAAACACAAGACACACTGAGCAGAGAGAGCAGGAGAGAGAGAGAAGTCATCGCTAATGAGGCTTCCTACTAACGACTATGACCAACTCTACATATCAAACAGAGGGAGTTAGACATAAAGACCTGTCTCTAATAAAAGTCTGTGACGTTCTGGAGTTGAAGTAAATAAAGACTAAACTGTTGTGGATCCAGACGGAGGCTGTGCTCTGTGTGAGAGACTGAATAGCAAAGATAGTCTGTCTCGGGCCCCATGATTCACCTGGGGTTTAGTACTTGCTGTGGCGGCGCGGGTTCGAGTCTGGCCTGTGGCCCTTTGCTGTGTGTGTAATAACCTTAAAAAAAGAAGGATAGTCAGTTTCTTCTAACTTTCTTCTCAGTCTTTGTCTTTCATTTATGTGTTTGGTGATTTTGTCAGATGACGTCACAGTTATAAAGTCAGGATTTGACCACAGGTCCAGACATAGACTACGTTTAGACCTAGTCTTGCAATTAAAAGTTTCACTCTCAAAATGAAACCTGACTGAGGAATAGTCCAGTGATAAGTCACCTACAGTACATGATTGAAATCTACCTCTATAATTCCATCACTCTTCTCTCTCTCCCTCTGTAGCGTAACCTGACATTCTCCTGCAGCGAGTCCAACTCCTTCCCCGTCTTCTTCAACTCCACATCCTTCCTGCGGCTGCCGGGTCAGAGTGACAGCGACACTCTGTCAGTCAGCCTGTCTTTCAGGACATGGAACCCCAATGGGCTGCTGATGTTCACAGCGCTGGCCGACGGCTGGGTGGAGGTGGGACTGTTGGAAGGGAAGGTCAACATCTACGTGAATGTGACACAGCAGAAGAGCATACGTTACATTGATATCTCATCAGGTGAGCCCAGCTCATTGGTCATCAGAATGGAAGTTCAGGAGCCTTCAATTAGTGTGATCAGTCATCACATTTAGCCCCTTTTTACCTTGTTGTCAGTTTTACCCTGTTCATAGTTCCATAGTTCATAGACTGAAATGTGTTTTTCCTCTCAGGCTCGGGTCTGAATGACGGCCAGTGGCACAGTGTCCATCTGAATGCACTGGAGTTCTATGCAATGCTGACAGTGGATGGAGATGAAGCATCTACAGTCAGAACAGTCATGCCCCTCCACATCCAGACTGGAGGAACCTACTACTTCGGAGGTGACTACTCAAAAAGATAACTAATCATCCAATGTAACTTTGTATTATTCAAGTTTTGGCAGTGCAGGGTATTTGTGTTTTCAGCTAGTGAGTCACATAAAACAATCACCTTAGTTTCTTTTAGTCAAGTCAAAGTTGTTTTAAGTGTTTCACACTCTTATGTCATACACATGTTGAGGTGCATTTTACAGTTAATTCCTGGCCTTGAAGGACATCCTCTCCCAGGTGGCTGTGACGTCCAGGGTTTCCCATACCCATCTTGCTTGGATATGTGGCACATTGTTATTGTGATGTCATCTATGAACCCTCGGAGCGCAGGCTGGGTGATACCTGACTCATACATAGGGCCTGAATCATTTCAGTCACTGATGCTGCCTTCAGAGAGACTTCTGGGTCTGCTCCATCCACTTGAACTCAGTCATTCAGCCTGATGCTCCTTCTCTGTGTTCCACCAATGAATGTGGTCTGTCATCACCATCCCTGCACAGAAGACAGTCTCAGTCCAGACTGTTCTGGTCTGTGGTTCCCTGATGGTGGAACAAGCTACTGAACACTATCAGAGCAGGAGCGTCTCTCTCTCCTCAAGAATCTGTTGAAGACTCCTCTCTTCAGAGAGACCTCCTCTCCTAACACCTCTAACACCCTAACATGTCTAACAAGCTCTTACTGTAACTCTACCTGCACTTCTTCACCTGATCTCCTTCACTTACTAAATAGATGTAGTACTTACTACTTACACCAAGCTCTCCCACTGCACTGAAGCTTTAGTGATATTGCTTACTTGTTAGTCACTTTGGATAAGAGAGTCTGACAGAAGAGTAAATGTTGTTTTATTCACCGCACACACTCCATAAAAACTCAGATACCGATACCGCCCTACTTTTGTTCCACACCAGCTATTATCAAGGACACTGTGGTCATGTCTCTGTATTTGGAGAATTTGGTGCTATAGAAACCCGGTGGGATGTTGATACTCCACACGTTAAACTTGGTGGATGCTTTGTGGATGTTTAGAAGGTTGATCCTAGTATTTTAGACTCTATAAAGTATATTTAAATATGTCCATTAAGCCATTGAATAAAACTAAGGATTTGTCATTTCCCCACCTGAATTTTATTCCTTGCAATGTGGAGATGGCTTTAAAACAATATTTAGACCTCTCTGTTTCAAAATAGAGTTTACAGAAAATATAGACTCATATGTAAACACACAGTGTGTAACTTCTGCCTCTAGGAGTCTCTCAATCAGAAGAAGAACAAAAGATGGCGTCAGGTGACGTCTTGAAATAGTGTGGCATCATGGGAGTTGTTGTCTTCACCACCATTACTGTAAGCTCCTCCCGGTTTGGATTCCTTCAGTGTCAGTGGTTCAGGAAATCAAACAGACCTGGTGATTTTAACCATTAAAAACACTGAATGAAGCAGTTTGACATTTAAAGTCAGTGTTTGAGCGACACTGTACGGAGGACAGAGACTCAGGGAAGAGCTGGAGCTGAGATTGATGCTAACCTTTGTTCTGATTGTTTCTCTGATAATTTATGAAGCAGACGTTCAGCAGGTTTTTACCAGCAGCTGAATGATCCACAGAGGTGTCCTCCTCTCCATAACAAACACACCAGGGGATTAAAACCAGTAGAAACACTGAATAAAGCAGTTTGACTTTGAAAGAGATTCAGCAACGCTCTTCAGTGACACAGGACAGGACGTCTCCAGCAGCTGGGAACTGAGCTGTCTAACATTTCCTCAGCTTGTTTCTCTGATAACTTCAGATCCAGACGTCCGACGACTAAAATCCTTCATCTGGTTCAAATATAAAGCTGAAAACCACCAAGGTGTAAAAAGTGTATGTGGCTTCAAACTAGATAAAAGTCAATGTTAAGCTTCTGTCAGACAAACACACTGACACACTGAACATGATCATAGAGGATATGATGTCACTGACAGGCGACCAATGAAACATTACCATGATTAAAATCACAGATTCCTCTGGTTTGAGAATCGATGGAAACATTTGTGATAATATAAGAACACAACTCGACCACATATAGAACATAGGTCTATATGTTTTTAGACATTTAATGTGGAAAAGTTACATCCTGTTTGTTGTGTTTGGTGTCTGGTGTCTGGTGTCAACATTGTTCCTAGGGCAGCTGCTTGACCTCATGACCTCAGTATTTCTAAACTCCTGACAAACTGTTTCTCCAGTGGTTGTAATAATGACCTTTAACTTCCTCTGCTTGTCTCCAGGTTACTTCATGCACACTAACACCCGATCAGCTCAGCGCCCCTTCCAGGGCTGCATGCAGATGATCCACATAGACGACCATCTAGCTGACCTCAGGGCTGTAGAGCAGGGTCTCATTGGGACCTTTGAAAATGTCAGCCTGGACATGTGCGCCATCATAGACAGGTAAATGACTCAGTCCAGATTATAAGAGTTGTAGTTCTGGGGCCTCAGTGCAAATATTGTGGGTTAGGAACTGGTCCCTGTTGTCTTCTCCCTGTATATGATGATGTTTCTGTCCACTGCTCGTGTGTCTTGTCAGGTGTGTTCCCAACCACTGTGAGCACGGCGGTCGCTGCTCTCAGACCTGGGACACATTCAGCTGCAACTGTAATGGCACTGGATACACCGGAGCTACCTGCCATACCTGTAAGTTTACACACACACACACACACTTAAGTACACGCACTGTTGTGCATCTACTGAGCTGTGCGTGGTGTGTCCTCTGCAGCAATGTACCAGCAGTCCTGTGAGGAGTACAAGCACCAGGGGAAGAGCTCGGGGAGCTACTGGATCGACCCAGACGGCAGTGGATCTATTGCCCCCTTCAGAGTCACCTGTGACATGACAGGTGAGGTGTCACTGTGAGAGCGCTGAAGGGCTCACCTCTTTAATTCTCTCACCTGTCCCTGGGTAAGTCACTAACAAAGTCTGTTTCCCAGAAGAATGGGTGCTCGCTCCAGATTGTGGCACAAACATGAGCTCTACTGTCGACACTTATAGTGTACATACTCCACACACCACAGTAGAACAGAGTTGAATAGAACACATTGGATAGAATAGAATAGAATAGAATAGAATATATTGGATAGAATAGAATAGAACTTGCGGGTCTTTAAGGTCTTGCAGCACCTTGCAGATAACAGCAGAGAGAAGAGATGATGATGAGGATGAGTTGCTGAAGAAGCTGACTGATGGTTTGTTTTCTGGTGTTTTAGAGGAGAAGGTGTGGACCACACTGAAGAACAACCTGTCTCCTCAGACCTCAGTCACCAGAGCAGACCAGGAGGGGAAGGCAGCGCTGCAGATCACTTACAACGTGACCGATGAACAGGTACACAATGAGCGTCGCTCTCTGACCTGCTTCACCTGCTGCACACTTTGTTGCGGTCAGACTGGAGCAGCTGGAGTTCACTGGTGCTAATGGAAAGCCCCTTTTCCACTGGTCAAGAAACTTGCTGAGACCTCACACCTAACATCAGGCTTTTGTCAGCAATGGAGAAGAGAACAGTAAACATTCACTCCTGGGTCACATGACTCAAAGTTTCTGTGCTCTACTGGCACACATGGTAAATTCAGCATAATGTCTGTTTCCATCACGCAACAGCAAGTCATGTTAACTCAGCACTCTGCTGCTCTTAGTCTCTGTTGGTAACATGAATACTGTTTCGCCTGCTGGTTATTTCAGTGACAGTATCTGAAGTCATGGTGATGATGGGCCAGTTCACAGCTGACGGGTAATGAACTGTGAAAGTGTTCTTCCTCTATAAAAAATAATGTGTTGTTGTAACAAAAGTTTTCTTGTGAAAAATAGAATGATTCATTATTTACTCTCATAAAATGACACATGAAAAGAAGACGTCTCTGTACGGAACGCGGATTGGTCCAAAACTTTTATTTTGACATTCACGTAGGGGTGGGCGATATGACGATATTAGATCGTGAAGGATTACAACGTGAAGACGATCTTTCAAACTGCAGAGATCGTGGGATCGTCTAGGGCACATTCTATAAATTGCAGTTCTATGCTGATGCACCGACGCACCAGACGTATTGACGTCGTCAACCTGACCGACCAATCATAGCGAATTACGGGCAGTGACGCACTTTCCTACCCGCCTCCTTGTTTGTGTGTGTAGCGGTAGCACATGGAGAGCGATGGCTGAAAGCCAAACGGAGTTGGTCGCTAAAAAAATTCCACCACCATTATATGGAATTGGTTTGGATTTTCCGCAACTGATCAAGCGCAAGCAAATGTAATCTGCAAAGTTTGCACAGAAACCGTTCGCACGTCGGGTGGTAACACGACGAACCAGAATGTTGTTGTTGCTTACCTTAAACTTTACGTTGTTTGCACATGCAGGCAAAACTGCGACTATTTGAAATAAAATCTGTTAAGAAAGGTTCTTTGGTCTAAATTGTCTGTTTTTCTTTTTCCAATTTAAGATCGTGATAAAATCGAAATCGTGATTTTATTTTTAAAAAATCGTGATATGATATTTTTGCCATATTGCCCACCCTACATTCACGTTAACACGTCAGTTTCGAACGTCTTAAGGCGTTTGGACCATCACTGCTTCCATGCTACTGGTTGGCATCAATATACCCTGCCCTTTCGACAGAGGGGCTACGTTTCATATACTTTGGGCTGTATGTATGCCTATGTTGCATATTTGACATATTAACACAAACGTTGAAATAGACATTTTGGGCTAATCCGAGCTCTGTGTCTCATCCCTGTGTCCAGGTGCTGTCCATCACTGGCAATGCAGAGTACTGTGAACAGTACGTAGCCTACGCCTGCCGCATGTCTCGTCTGCTCAACACTCCAGGTAACGTGAACTGTCTCAGCTTCCTCTGCAGTCACCAACAAACCCACATCTGGCTCTGGTGTGATACAGCTGTGCTGGGTTCAGAGTCAATGAGCAGGATAGGACTCATTCTGATGAAGGAAACTGACTCCAGGTCTCTGGTTTGATCCCAGATGGCGTCCCGTTCACCTGGTGGGTAGGACGAGCCAATGAGAGGCATTCCTACTGGGGGGGTTCAGGACCGGGGATACAGAAGTGTTCCTGTGGCATCGAACACAACTGCACTGACCCCAAATACTACTGCAACTGCGACGCTGACCAGAGGACCTGGTGAGTGGACGCAGCAGCTCAGCTGGTTAATGTCGCAGAGTTTATATGTTCAACTGTTGAACCTGAGGTCACTGCAGCAGCAATGAGCTCGTTAGCACTGTTACTGCATGAGGAGTAATATTGACTACATGACATGAAAAGCAGGATTCTGTTTTAGTCCTTACTACTGTGTGTTGCTTGTTTCCACTGTATATGTATAAGTCTATATGTTTTCCAGTCCAGAGGTTAGACACAACTCTCTGTAGATTCATGACTAAATCTATGTGAACGAACAAAACCAGAAATACACGTGCACATTCTTTTCATCAGAATTATAAAGCTGTGCGTTCGCATGGTTCCACTTCGGCCACATGTGCACAAGCCTCACTTCACTATCAAAATTAGCCATGAATGGATGAAGACACTCCCTTAATCAATCAGTTTGTATAAAAAAAATACTGTCTGTGTCACAAGAGAAAAACACCTTAACATTTTATTATTATTTCTTATTATTTCAACTCATGAAAAATGGGACGTTTTTACTCCTGAAATCGTAGAGTTTTGTCAGAGAAGTAAAATAGTTATAAAGGAGAATATTATAGAATATTAGCAACAGGTCAAATGTTTTAATTAATTTGTTCAATGAAGAAAAACAATTAGCGCTCTGCAAGATATGAAATGATCATATAATCAAGAAATGATTGTGTTGTAGATTTATTTACTTACAACTGTTGTTTATGTGCAGACTTTAATAATGCAATAGACAATTTAACAGACAGGTTAGCTGTGTTTACTTCCAATGAGTGGTTATAATTATGAATACACTTTATTTGGACATACTGTGTACTGTATAAGAAAACAAAAGACTGACAGGTGTTTTGCTCCGTGTGTGTGTGTGTGTGTGTGTGTGTGTGTATGTGTGTCTGTGCAGGAGGGAAGATGCAGGCCTGTTGGTGTATAAAGACCATTTGCCAGTCAGTCAGGTGGTGGTTGGTGATACAGGCAGAGCTGGATCTGAGGCCAAGCTGACCGTAGGACCACTCAAATGCCAGGGGGACCGTGAGTGTCAACCACACACAAACACACACACACACACACACAATAATCTTTCCAGAGACTATGAGATGAGATATTTCATCAGCATGAGTATTTATGTTCTGCTGCTGTTGTCTGAAGGGAACTACTGGAACGCAGCCTCCTTCTCCAGCCCCGCCTCCTCCCTCCACTTCCCCTCCTTCAGAGGTGAAACCAGCACCGACATCTCCTTCTACTTTAAGACCTCCTCCACTCATGGAGTGTTTCTGGAGAACCTGGGAACCACTGACTTCCTCCGCATTGAACTCAGAGGTGTGTCTGTGTGTGTTCACTGTACATAACTCATTAATTAAACCTCTTGTTCTAGTCAAACAGGAGCATATTTTTATTTAACCAGGTTAACTGTGTTAATTGACTAGATATATAACCAGGTTAGTTCACTTAAAATAAGGCTTTATTTGGCCAGGTTCTTAAAAAGATTAGTTCTTACCAAACATCCAGGGATGAAAAATGAAGGGTAACATCACTACTCGACTTCACACAAGTGGAGTCAGGTACTGCCAAGATGACGATGGTGGAGCAGCTCACTCTGAGTTCAAAACCGCTATTCAGAAACCTGTGTGTGACATCACAGTCTACGGTTCTTACTGATGAAAGGGGAGTTATGAAGAAATGTAAGAAATGTGTTTTTTTTTACTGCGATGTTCAAGCAGAAGTTTTAAATGCCTTGAGCCCTGAACTGAAAAAGCCATGTTGACTGAAAAAATTCAATTCAAAAGGAGAAATCATTGCGAGATCTTAAAATGTTTCTGATGTGCAATTTTTATCCCAGGAGGCTCGGTGGTCGTCTTCTCCTTCGACGTGGGCAGTGAGCGGATGGAGCTCAGTGTCCGCTCACCGGCGCCTCTCAACGATGACCAGTGGCATCGCGTGGAGGCTGAGAAGAACATCAAGGAGGCGGTGCTGCAGCTTAATGGACAGTACAGAGAGGTCAGACCCACCCCCCCACAGGGACACACAAAACTGGAGTTCTACAGTGAGCTATACATTGGTAAGACACACACACACACACACACACACACACACACACACACACACACACACACACACATTAGATGTACTGTACTGTGATGTCATACAGTACATGTCACTTTATCAATGACTGGTGACCATCTGAACATAAAGTAAAAAACTCATGGTCATCTGATACTTCCTGAGTTCCTGAATGCACCACACAGTGCACAGAAAGGCGGAGGTGAAATGATGGAGGAAAGCAAACATGGCCACTGAGAAACCGAAGGAACCACACAGTCCCATCTGATCAGGATCAGAGGAGGCGGATGCCGGAGTACCTGGATCAGGAGGAGACTCTGGACAAGGCCCTGACAGGAAGACAGATGAACAAACTCAGACAGACAACTGTATTTGTGTCTGTGCCACTGTATACAGCACAAGCAACATTTGAATGTATACATATGGTCATAATGATGATATGTATACAGTGTGACATAATTCATCAGTGTAGCCCAGTTCACCACTGCTGTGTTTCATGCAGTGATAGGGTACAGCACTAACTCCATCATCATTCTGCTCAATATTCTATGAGCTCATATAGACATTTATTATTTACTAGCCATTAAAAGCACTGAAGTCTACGAAGCCCCTGTAGTTGACATTGTATTTAATGTACAGCTGAACCATATGTAAGTCCATGATGACGACGTCCACAGTGTAGAGTTAAATTTGATTCAGATTCCACAGTCTCATTCATCCCATTCATCTGTGGTTATATACAGTCATATGGCAGCAGAAAGCAAAAAGCATGTTTTTATAAACCGGCGCCGGTTGAGCTGACAGCCCAATGCGACTGCAGTTACCAGGTGTGTTACTCCTGAGACACGTATTTCAAAGAACTGAGCATTTATAACAAATGGTTGTAGAGTCAATAACATAAAATATCACCATTTTTTAATATTAACATTAATATTCTTTATAATATTAAAAAATCACTGCTCTGCTTACTGTACATTATAATTTGGCATTTGACACATAAACCTTTGAACTGCTGTTTAGTGGCATACAATACAGTATTATCACTATCGTATATTGTGATATTTCGGCTACACTGTATCGACATTAAGTTTCGGATATCGCGCAAACCTGGTCTAGAAGAAATGTTGTGCGTGCAGCATTAAACTTCATTCATGTCTTTTCTTCTATTGAAGTTAGCATGCTAACCAGCTACCTCCTGTCCCGTCACTTTCTGATACCGAGTCAATTTAGTCTCCCGTCTGTACTGAAGACGTAGCTGCTCAGAGGACATATTACAACCTCTTGTATTGTAAACACAAAGATGGCTGAAGCTTTTGGCAAGACTGGTAAGTAAACAGCTGCTAATGTTAATGTTAGCTATGTAGCGGGAGCAAAAACTCCTTTATGCGCTAAAATCGTCCAGACGAGAAAGAGGGGGTGTCAGAAGGCTGACAACAGAGGTAGAAGAATATGACTCAAACACCTGTTGATGAATAAACTCTGGACTTCACCGTAATGCTATGCTTCAATTTCCCAGGTGCCTCGAGTGGTCAGAGGGGTTTCCTGGGCTGCATGCGGGCTCTGATGATAAATGGTGTGACCTTTGACCTGGAGGAGAGGGCAAGGGTGACTCCAGGTGTGAGTCCGGGTTGCCAGGGCCACTGCAGCAGCTACGGGATGCACTGCAGGAACGGAGGGAAGTGTGTGGAGCAGTACAACGGATACTCCTGCGACTGCTCCCTCACCGCGTACGACGGAGCCTTCTGCACCGATGGTACGACCTCAATGCTGAACAAGATCTGATTAGATCACAGCAGGTTAATTAGATGATGTCATCGTTCGTTAGGTTAGATGCAGCAAAGAGTGATCAACACCTTTCTTCTTCTGCTGCTGTTTCTGTCTGTGTGTGTGTGTGTGTGTGTGTGTGTGTGTGTGTGTGTGTGTGTGTGTGTGTGTGTGTGTGTGTGTTAGATGTTGGCGGCTACTTTGAGACAGGAACCTTGGTGCGTTACGACTTCCCGTTCGAGGCGGGGCCTTTTGTGTCGCGGGAAGTAAAGAGCCTATCAGGTGTCAGTGTTCCTAGTGAGGCCAACCTGACTCAGGAGGAGCTGGTGTTCAGCTTCAGCACCTCCAGCACCCCCAGCATCCTGGTCTACGTCAGTTCCAGGACTCAGGATTACCTCGCTGTGGTGCTCAGGCATAACGGTGGGCTCACCAACATCCTATCTAATTTATTTCTTAATCATTTATATAATTGATATATTCTATGAACTGCTGTTGCATTGTTATCCTGTGTCTGTCCGTGTGTGTTTCCAGGCACCCTCCAGATCCGCTACAGTCTCGGGGGGCTGACAGAACCTTACACCATAGACGTCGACCACCGTAACTTAGCCAACGGACAGCCGCACTCTGTCAACATAACAAGGAACCTAAGAGAGATACGACTACAGGTTAGTACTTCCCGCCACTGCTGCAGTATCTGGCCATGTTACACCAAACACTGTCACTGCAGATATGTAGGAAACTGGGTGTGGTTAGCTTAGCTTAGCATAAAGACTGGAAGCAGGGTGAAAAAGGCTCTGTCCAAAGTTCAACAATACTCCAACAACACGTCTAATTCTCACTAATAAACATCATGTATCTCGTTAGCTGATGGACTGAAGAAATAGTCCCAGTGAAAACTGTCCAGTGTGGCTCAACTGTTTGAATGTACTCAGGTCAAAACCTGGACAAGTAAAACCAGTGAGATTCTAGGTGTTAATGACAGATTCAAGTTATCAGCTGAATTTGTCACTCTTCCTCTGTCCATGTTCTCCAGCTCGACCACTACCCGGTCTCCACGTACACCCTGCCTGAGGCCTCCGACACCCAGTTCAACTTGATCAAAAGCATCTTTCTCGGAAAGGTCTTTGGTAAGTGTGTGTGTGTGTGTGTGTGTGTGTCTGTGTGTGTGTGAGTTTATTTTACTACTCTTGTGGGATCCAGACAGCTCTGTGGGGACCAGAATGTTGAACCTCACAAGTGGAAATGGCTGTTTGAAGACCAGGTTTTAGGGTTCAGGTTGTGTGTGTGTGTGTGTGTGTGTGTGTGTGTGTGTGTGTGTGTGTGTGTGTGTGTGTGATTTTAATCCTGTCAGACAGTGTATGTGTTTGAATCTTCTCCTAACACCTCTAACACTCTAACATGTCTTACTACCACGTACACTGCGCTTCTTTAACTGATCTCCTTCACATATTAAATAGATATACTACTTACACCAAGGTCTCCTTCTGCACTGAAACTTGTGTGATGTTGCTGACTTGGATAAAAGCTTCTGCCACATGAGTAAATGTAAATGTAAATGTAGTGAGTATTATCCATGTTATCTATCTGTCCATCCCTGGAATCCACATTAAATATGCAGGAGGTAGAAGGGTTCTATATTAATACTGTGAAAGTATCAAAGCCTCAGTCCACAGAGAAATGCTCACAGCCTGTGTTCAGAAACTGAGACTTAAAACCAGCCGTCAGGACTTCTGGAACTTTGTGATGTCACAACAAAGCAGTCACTGCTCACAGCCACACCCCAAGTCCCACCCGCCTGGACCCACCATCCAACCTTGCAGGATTTGGGCTCCCTGAGTGTTTTACCTGAAATCTGCTGTATTTTTATTGGATCACTCAGAAAAGAGAGGAGGCTCTGAGCCTCTCTTCTGATTGGCTCACTGACCTGTTGTTGCTGGAGCTCCAGAGAGAAGCCTGAGAGAGGAGATGTAAAACGACATTGAGATGGTTATTGGTTCTTAAAACCACAAATATATCTTCTAATGGATCAACACTTCAAATAAAACACAGGAGAAGAGAAAATATGAAGCTTTAAATTAAATGTTTGACTCAGTCAAAAGCCAAACACACTTGTGTCATACAGAGTTGTGTACAACTCATTATCCCCTGAATTTGACCATATAAAGGTAAAAGTCTGACAGATGTCAGATACACTTGTCCATCTCTCCATGGTACATCAGGACAGTATGAGGTCTGACCCAGACAGATAAATATGAATCTGAATTAATCCCATGTGAACCACAGTTTGCAATTGGTGTGGGTTGGACGCCGTCTGCTGGCTGAGAGATGAACCTCTTCCATCTTTTACAGTAGCTTTGCTACACTTTAAACTATTTTACATACAATAAAATAAATTCTTCTAATAATGTAAAGTATCATTTGAAGATATTGATTTATTTTTATTCATCAGCACCGGCGACAGTCAGAGCCAGAAGCATACTGTTTTCGGGTTGTCCATCTGGCCCATTCTCGTGGACATGATATAACACCTTCACGGAACTTCTTCAAATTTGGCACAAACGTTCACTTGGATTCAAGGGTGAACTGATTAGATTTTAGTGGTCAAAGGTCAAAGGTCGGTGTGCCCTCACAAAACACTTCTTAGCCATTACTCAAGACTCAAGACAGCAATTATGACAAAATTTCACACAGATGGTTCATATTTTAATGACTCTGGATAAACAGAATGTAACCTGAAACTAGTCTGAGTGGAGGAGGCAGACAAACACCAGGAGGTGAATCTAGTTTGTTTTATAAATTATGATATAAACAGATGTGTTGAGAACACTCACTCACTGCGTGATCTGCTCTGTCCTGTAGAGACCGGACAGATCGACCCCATCCTGATCGAGCGCTACAACACTCCAGGCTTTGTGGGCTGTCTGTCAAGAGTTCAGTTTAACAGCGTATCTCCACTGAAAGCTGCATTGCGCTCGGGTCTGGCAGCGCCCGTCACCACCCACGGCATTCTAGTCCCATCCAACTGTGGAGCCTCACCCCTGACCATCTCCCCCATGGCCTCAGCCAGTGACCCCTGGCACATGGAGTTTGGTAAAGACACAGTTTCAAGGAACATGAGGACATGTCAAATCAGAATCTAACAGAATGCGGAGTTTATATCAGAATTCAAACACATAACAGATGTTTACTTTGTCCACAGCTGGAGCTGTTTTCCCCTTCAATGAGGACAAAGCCAGTGGTGATGGAGTGGATCGCAACTCTGCTATAATTGGAGGTAAAACTTGTCTAACTTCCAGCTACCAGACACCCCACACAGAATACTGTTTCCATCAGCAGAGGCAGATCTTTTAGTCTGACAGTCAGAGAGGAGCAGACACAGAGGTAACCTTGAAACAGAACTGAACATCCATCAAAAAGCTAACAGCATACAGCTGGACAAAGAAACAAAGGAAAATGCTTAATTGCAGACAACTTCAAAGTCTGAAGCTACAGGAGAGAGAGATTCATCAGAACAAGGTCAAATTGTTGTTCTGTGTGGAGAGGCAGGATGCTGAGTCAGCACTGCTGCGGAGTGCACTCTGCTGTGCTGCTTTCAGAGTTCAGTCAGTTTCTTTTTATGCCAGAGAAGGAGGCATATTGTTTTCAGGTTGTCCACGTCTGTCCGTTCTTCAACTTTGGCACAAATGTTTACTTGGACTCAAGGATGAACTCATTAGACTAGATAGATGGTGGTTAAAGATCAAAGGTCAAGGTCAGTGTGACCTCACAAAACACTTTTTAGCCATTACTCAGCAATTATGACAAAATTTCACACAAATGGTTCATGGTCTGAGTGGAGGAGGGATACAACCACGAGGAGTTGATTCTAGTTTTCTAAAGTTATTTTTTGGGTAATTTTTGACTTAAAAAATCTGCCCAAAAAATATCTTTTAAAAACTTGCAATAAACAGTTGAAGGTCTTGCTGAAGTTTTTCCTCTCTCCATGTACCTTGGCAGTAGGTGAGGTTGTGCCAAAAACTTCTACTTCTACAATAGTTATTTGCTTTTAATGTAATACAGACAGTAGGTGTGTTTCCATTTACCTGCTAAATGCTCAATTTGCGAACTTAAAAACAAATAATAAAAACACGTGCATTTCTCGAAAAAATAAAAAAAAAATGTTACTATTCAACAAATAATATTTCGCAAAATTAAAATGGAAATACTTTTTTTTACATTCAACTTGTGCTGCCTGCTGTATCAGGCCGCAGGGAGCCATTTCCAACTGAGAGGCAGATGATGGAAATAGCTAAGATTTTTGGCTGAGGACTTAATGTCATTTGTTAATTCACCTAGGTTTTCTATGATTTGAGTTCTTTTTGCGGATGGACCAAGTACAATGACCTCAAGTTTTCTGACATCCAGTATTTTATTCCGGTAAGACAGTTGTGGAGGATTGTTATGTTGAACCTAGTCACCAGGTCTGATTGATAGATAAAGTTGTGTGTCATCGGCATAGCAGTGAAACTGGACATTATATTTACGGATGATGTCGCCAAGAGGGAGCATATAAATGGAAAATAAAATGGGACCCAAGATTGAACCTTGGGGGACACTATAGAGTGAGTTCCTGCTCACTTGTCCAGTCTGTCAAGGAGTATGTTATGATCTACTGTGTAGAAAGAAGCGCTGAGGTCTAAAAGAACTAAGATGCAGCAATCACCTGCATCTTCAGCCAATAAATAGTCATTGCAAACTTTCAGAAGAGCTGTCTCAGTGCCAAGGTACTGGTCTGGAATATTATCGTTGGATTATTATATTATAATTATATATATTATATTATTATTTGTTAAATGTCCTAGTAACTGTTTGGACACAACTTTTTCTAGGCTTTTAGACAAAAATGGACGTTTAGAGACGGGTCTGTAGCTCTGCAGAGTGGCGGGATCCAAGTTGGTAGTTGCGGTCCAGCCAAAGACTGACTGACTGACTGATGATATTTCCACCACTGGTCAGCGGAGTGCTGAGCTGAAGTCTACCAAGCTGCTCTGGTTTCCCTGCTCAGAAACTACAAGGAAAAGGAGGAGCGCTTCCAGTAGAAGGTTGTGCCGATGAATGATGATAACAGTGATCGACGATCATCAGATCCATTGCAGATTGCTCATGTCTTTGCAAATGTCAAGGCAATATTTGACTTGTTTTCCCAGTAATGTAGTTACTTATTATTTGTAGTATTAAAGTGATATTAAATTTAATTTGCCCCACCACAGTTTTGCGTATATAATCCCATATTTCTGACGCTTGCAACACGCGCACACACACACACTTCAATCAGATGATTGTTATGAAGCTGTTTGTTGTGTGGGAGCTGCGGTGAATTGAGAGTGGAGGAAATGGACACAGTTCATTTTCAGTTTCTGATTCTGCTTCTCTTTATTGTGTTGAATAGAACTTCTGGACAGTCAATGAGAGAGACACATTATATGTGATGACATTAATATAGCCATGAAATGTATTTGTCATCTTACTGTCACACTGCTGTCGCTAAAGTTATCCATCAAAGAGAGAGAGAGAGCGATATGAGACAGCATAGCGGGACACATTCGGTTTTTTGGTCACTCCTCTTTCTCTCTCACTCATAGGGTAACGTAACGCCCACCGCACTACCACCACTACGATCATATTGGCTATCGGCAATTTCACAGGGTGATGACAGGACAATCAGACATGGTTAACATCGTACAACCACTTTAGTAAACTGAGCCTCGCCTCCATTACAGCAATAAACTACTTTCATTACATAAGTCCGGCCTGTGGCCCTTTGCTGCGTGTCATCCTCTCTCTTTCTCTCTCTCTCTCTCTCACTATGACTGTAATAAAGGCAAAAGCCTGAAAAAACAACTGTAAGCAAAGAAAGATATTGTGCCTCTTCTACCTTTCTCTGTGAGTGATCATGTTACAGTAAATCACAGCTCAGTCTTTGTCTTTCATTTATGTCTTTGGTGATTTTGTCAGACGGTGTCACAGTTATAAAATCAGGATTTGACCACAGGTCAAGACATAGATTACGTTTAGACCTAGTCTTGCAGGGAACAGATCCAGAGGGCAAGATGAAGACTTGTTCAACCATCTCAATGAGTGTGAACAGAGAAACTGGTGTAAATGAGCTGAGGGAGGAAACAGGAAGTGCTCCGTGAGTTATGGAATGTGACCTACAGTCTCTTAGGGACTAACAGTCAGGACAAGTCGCCTCTGCTGCGTCAGTACTGACCACTCTTAACTGCTCACCTGTTGTGTTTCCAGGCATCATCTCCATGGTGATCTTCACTGTCCTCTGCATCATGGTGTTCGTGATCCGCCACATGTTCCGTCATAAAGGCTCCTACCACACTAACGAGGCCAAGGGGGCGGAGTCAGCAGACTGCGCCGACGCTGCGATCATCGTCAACGACCCCGCCTTCACCGAGACCATCGACGAGAGCAAGAAGGAGTGGTTCATCTGAGGCCGCCGCTGCGACACGGACAGCTGACGTTAGGATGTATGTTAGTTTTCTCAGCATAGGGCGTATTAGTGAGGTGACACCCCCCCCCCCCTCCTCCCCGGGGGAATCTGGAGAATGTGCCGAGCGGTTTATTTAAAAACTTTATGGACAGCGGACACCATGGCATCGCAGCGTGGGTTTTAAAGCACAGGGCGCAGCACTGCCTGGCAGAGCCCATGTGGAGGTGTGGAGCGGTTTGTTTTAACTTTATTTACAACGGACAGGGTGACAGGCTTCAGGTGGTGTAGAGGACAGTGCCATGATGAGTGAGTTTGTTCATCAGGTTTTACTTTTTTTTTTACCATACATATGTATACATTTTTTTTTATCTGAGTTCAGTTTAATTTGTGCAATTTGTTCATTTATTTATATTTATTATTTAAGTCATATATTTTTTTAAGGTTTTTACATTATTTATTTATTTTTATAAGTTCATAACTTTATGCCTCTGTATGACATGCTGGTATTTCAGATTAGACAATGATGCATTAATGGTAATAATTATTAATCCATGAATCCCAATAATTCTCCACCTCTGTAGCAACGCTCAATAACTCCAGCTTTTTTATATTAAATCTCATGTTTAATCATTTGCTTTATTTTCTATTCATGTCAGTAAAGTTTAATTTCAGCCTGAAGACGTGTGAGTGTGTGTGTGTGTGTGTGTGTGTGTGTGTGTGTGTGTGTGTTTGTGTTTGTGTGTGTGTGTGTGCGTGTGCGTGTGCGCGTGCGTGCGTGCGTGTGTTTGTGTACTGGCCTGCCTGTAAAGGAGATGTAGCCATGACGTTGTCTGCATCATTTGGACTAAGAACCAGGGAGAAAATGAAACGTCACACTTGTATTTATTTTTGCATCTACATATCTGACAGTGTCTTAATGACTCAATCTTTTGTTTTAACTGTTTTTGCTGCCAAATGACTTCAGGCTGAGTTCAACTGTTGCAGAATGAACCGAGTCCTGTCAGTCCACTAGAGCTCCACTCGCTGGTTTGTCTTTGTCAGATTTCTGAGGCAGAGGTTGTCTTATGTTAGAAATGTCAGTGTTTACAATAATGCAAAAACATCTACAAGTGATTCCACACACCTCAACATATTGCAAAATCTTGAAATTCTTCTGCTGTCTGACCCAGAGTTCGACAAGATGAAGTTTAACTTGGTGCGTCCGCTGCAGGGACAGATGGGGAATGAGTTTAGCCTAGCATAGCACTAAGACTGAAAGCAAGGGGAAACTGTTAGCCGAGCTCCATCTCAAGTGAACCAATGCAGCTTCCAACAACTCCACAGCTGTCTGAGTTACTCTTTGTCTGTTAGTGAGGAGGCTCCATCTAAGACAGAAGAGATGAGACAGGGCTCAAACCTGAAACCACAATGAGGACCGGACGTTCACACTAATGGCACTTACAACCATGATGTCTTTTTTCTACACAACATAATGTATGAAAAACAGCTTGGAGTTGTTGGAAACAGGCCTGTAATCTGAGCCACTCTCAGTTCTGAGATGAGTCCACATCCAAGCAGCTCTGAGATCAATTCAAGACCAAATCCAAAAGGGACACAGCTGTTCTTGTTGTTTTAGTGAGAGTCTGTGACAGAAACAGGAAACAACTTTGGAACAAAATAAATTACATAATTTCAGTATATTTCAAACAAAGTATGTTTGCACAGTTTTAGGAGATAAGTATAAAAAACATGTTAACTTGGTTGTTCTGCAGTGAAGACACGCTGTGGAAAATAATTAGTACCTGCAATAAGAACAGTGTATGTGATAGAATTGTGTGTCTCTGTGGGGAGATGGTGATAATAATAATAATAATTGTAAAGATAAACATTTAAAGAGCATTTTTCATACAAGAGATATAGCTCAAAGTGTTGTGAAATTAGACAGAAAGACAGTTGATGATAAATTATGTAAATAAAAAAAACAAAAACCAGTAAGAATATGAGAGAATTAATTAAAAGCCAAGACCCCACAGCTCTTATAGTTCTTAGCAGGGTGTTCCACAGTTTTGAAGCATAGTTACTGATTTGGTCACTGACAGGCAGCAGAGTAGCGTCCAATCTGTTACTACAGCAGCCAGCCATGATAGTCAGGAAAAAGAATGCTATGCTATATCCTATGCTAGGCTAAATATCCTGGGTGTATTTCTGTATTGGATGACAGATGATGAAATTCAGAGAGATACTACACTGATCATCTTGTCTAATTCTGTACAAGACGGCAACAAGCAAAACAAGAAACTTCCCAAAATGCACAAAGTAATCACAGAATAACCAGCCTCTGTTGGCAGGAAGGTAGGAATTAAAACTTCCCGGCTACAGAGAGTCTCTCCATTTCCAGCTAACAGAGACGTTCACCAGTGTTTGATAGGTTTGTCATAGGTTTTCTTTACTGAGGACTGAGATCAGCTTCCTCCAACACAAAATCCTGTCAAACTCTTAAGGTGGACTGACAGGACTCTGAGTTCAGGATCCTTCTCATATCTGTCCTTTAAGAACCTGAGCTACATATTTGATTTTTATGATGATGATGTTTCTGGAAGAGAATGTTTGTTACCCACATATAAAACTACAGCGTACATCCTGACATTTGATTGTATTGCATTTGTATTCTTTTGACTGCACTGCAGAGTAATGGCATGCTGTTTGACACTGAATGACACACACACTTCTGTTTGATAAGCCACTGTAGCATCACGTTGTTTTTTCTTCATGTTATATGTATAAAACTTTGCCAAACTGTTCTTGTTTTTATAGCTGATTTCTCATTCTTTGTGCTTTTCTCATTGTCTTGAAAAAATGATGCTTCCTCTTGGAAAGAACAGTAAAATATGAGTTTAAATCTTACACTGGCTATTGTTAGATTTTTGACCACACATGACTGGATCCAGGGATGATTGATGATTGTCTCTCAAGGGTTATTTCCTGTTTTCAGAAGGTGGCACTATGACTATAACTTCATAACTTGAAGTTATGACTATAACTTCAACTGCATGCAGATGTCTTAAGTGTGGGACTGTCATCAAACGTGAAGTGTGAGGCAGATTGGACAATGTATTCTAACAACTTTCTGTTTCATGGCAAAACATCGAAATTTGTCACGTTGCCACAGTCAACCAAAAGTCACAGTTTCACATTGACGCATCATCAAGGTCTTAAGCATTTTCTGACCAAGTTTGAGGTGGGTGTGGTCAACCTGCAGGTCAGTATGTAACTGGAATGAATTGTAATTGAATATTCGCATGTATATGTCTTCAGGCCAGGACTTTTAGCACACATGTTTCTTCTAGTTCCTGTCAGTACTCACCCTGTAACATTTGAATCAGCTGGAGGCTTCTCACTGAGTTATTGGAACATCCTGATAATAAAGAATTAACAGTAGTCCAGTCTAGCAGTAACACATGCAAGCACTAGATTTTCAGCATCCTTTAGAGACAGGATGTTTCTGATTCAGAATATTGCGCAGGTGGAAGAAGGCTGTCCTAGAGACTTGTTTTATGTTTGAAGTAAAAGACGTCCTGGTCAAAAATTACCCCAAGTTTTTTTACTGTAGCACTGGAGCCTGAGGTAATGCCATCAAGAGTAAGTATATTATCAGATAGTGTGTCTCTGAGGTGTTTAGGGCCAAGTACAATAACTTCAGTTTTGTCTGAATTAAGAAGTAAAGAATTCCAGGTCACCCAGTTCTTTATGTCCTTAAGACATGCTGAAGTTTGACCAGGCTTCATAGATAAATATAGCTAGGTGTCATCTGCATATAGCATACATAAGGTGAAACGTATGGGTCCTTGCACAGAACCCTGTGGAACTCCATAACTAACTTTGTATGCAATAACCTTGTTAACAGTTAATGAAATGGAATGTTTTTGTTATTTTGTTTGTTTTTACCAGATTTCATCTATCTAAACTATAGAAAAATAGATCAGCATTGATTAAAGTTCAGGATATTGGTTGTCAGCTGATGCTTTTGAGGCTCTCAGGTGTTCAACCTGAACAACATGCACCTTTGTGTCTGTAAAGTAAATGTTTTATTTTGAAGTTGAAGTGTTGATATTTGATCTGATTCTGTTATTGAAAACAGGGTAGACTGACTACAATGAAAATACAGACTTCAAAGTCCAACCTCAATACAACAGAAGAGATCACACCTGTGATTTCCAGGTTAATGACATGAACAGGGTTAAAACAGATCCAGTGAACACCCACAGCTTCTCTCTCCACCTGGATGAGCATTTTACCTCTATTTATTTATTTATTGGATATGTAGATCAAGTTGTTTATGATGTTCACCTGGAGCTGATGTTTAACTTTCTCTGTATCTATCAGAAACGTATTTAATATTTTTTCTCCTCTACTTCTATGTTAAGCAGAAGTCTTACACTGCTTCTTCTATGTTCTCTTCTTCTCTACTTCACCTCATGTCCAGCTTCTTCATGTTTCTTTTCATTCACTTCTTGTGTCAGAGTTGTGCTATTGAGTCCTCATCCTGTGGTTTCAGTGCATGACAAGGTGTTGGGTGATTTGATGCCATGTGAGCTTGAGAAAAGAACTACTTATTTACAAGAATGAGATTTTCTGAGATCATCTTGGTCCCACTGCGTCGATCCCCATCAGCTCCTGCTCTGCCTCCATGTTTAATTACTGGACATGAGATGAGGAACCTCCTGTGTAGCTAATGTTGATTACAGCTCAGTGTTTTTAACCATTCAGGTTTGCATGATGAACTTTTCTGACTGGGAGTCCATATGCTCAGGTGTCAGTGGATCTCAGACTTACTGTAGGGGAGGGAGCAGGTGGTCAGAGGTTATTATCACTGGTGCCCCACAGTGATGTGGACTGTATGTCCCACTGTTAGTCTGTTCAACTGTTTCATTCTCCTGCTGATGACATTAGTAGAATTAATCTCTAACAATAAACTATGAATGGCTCTCTGTAAAGCATATCCCTCCACCACGGCCAAACAATCTGTCCCGTCTGTCAGATCCACATTATTATCTGGCTCCAGATCTGCACCAAATTGTACAAACTCAAAGACCATTAATTTGTCACATTTTTTAACTTTATTTCCTGAGAAACTGATGAATGTGTGAAAAATGTTCTATCTCAATGTTAAAATTCTGGATCTGCACCAAAATGTAATGGGTTGTTCCCTGGACCATGATCCATCCCTCCACCAGGTTTAGTACAAATCAGTCCAGTATTGTTTGTGTAATCCTGCTGACAAACCGACAGACAGACGTGAAAACATAACCTCCTTGGTGGAAGTAATGACACAGCTAAAAGAAACAAGGTTTCATCCCTGGTGGAGCAGCCAAAAAAAGAAAAAGTGGATTTCCATTAGACACAGCAGCTATCGACCTTTCTTCATACATTATCAGGAAGCTCAACAGGTGGAGAACTCCTCTTCTTTAAAGTGGGAAGTCAACACTACAAAGAATTTTCTTTTTAAGACAGCTGAAAAATCTTTCCATATCATGGGAAGGTGTGATGGTGCTGGACATCCTCACTTGTGTGGTGTGGAAACACCTCAGCACTAGACAGGAAACATACTGAATCAAAAATCACAGGCCTGGAGCGAGTGTCTCACCCTGCTAACCATCTCTTTAACTTCCTCTTTTCTTTTTCCCTCCTTTCTGAAAAGTACTAGAACCAGGATTCTGCAGCAGCACCCAGACACCAGTTGTACCCTTAATTCCTAAATCAATGTGCTGTTTTGAATTCCTGTCTATAAGTCACTGTCATGTGTATGACGGTACATCAGAGATGGTCCATGGTGCTGACTGCATCACAATGGGAATTATTTAATTGTTTTGTTTTTTTAACAAATGAAATCACTTGCTTTATGTCCCAAAGTTATTACTGTGTAAGATGTTACCTTTGCAAATCAAAGTTTTATCAAATATTCTGCTGTATGTAACTGCATTTGACCCATTCAGTTAATTTAATCTCATCACAATCCAGACTGACATGCAGACTACAATGCTACAATTTACAGATGGTCCCTACACGCCTCACACGCAGACTATCGGTAGACGCTACAATTTACAGATGTCCCTTGAACGACTCACGTGCAGGCCATGGGTAGACTCTAGCTACAGCTCACATCATCAGGGGCTCCATTTAGGGGGGTGTCATTGCAAAATGTGTCAATATGAGGGGCCATCAGGGGCCCTTTTTCCCTTGGGGGCCCAAAGCATATGTCTGGTTTGCCTCTCCTGACTGTGCCTCTGAGTATAACTGCAACATGAAGCCATATAGTATTTTTAAGGTGTCTTCTCATCATGTAATTCAATGCTTCTGTTGTTGTTCAGGTTAACCAGATAAACCTAATCCTGATCCTGATCCTGAAAATGAAACCAGACATGTTTTCTTATAACAATGACGATGAGCACAAACACTTTTTTGAAAAAAACATTTATTGGTTCTAATGTACAATAAAAAAGGATAAAATATGAATTGTTGTAAAACACAAGTGTTAATTTAATCTGAGGGATTCATAAACTGCACAAACTCAGACATGGAGGCTGCTCAGACACTGTAACCTCTGATCATCTGATTCAGTCTGACATTATTTAAATTACAAAAAGAAAGTCAAACTGCTTCTTAGTGCTTGAATGGATCCCTGGAGTGAATAAAAGATGATGGGTCTGAGTAGAAAGAGAGTAATAGATTCGATTTAGTTCCATTCTCTGTTTGGTGGTCCACACCTCTCAGGGTCATTAACTGTCTGAATTTATCAAGCTGCCAAAGTAAGCTGTGACTGTCTTCAGCTTGTTGTTGAGGAGGTTCTGCTCTACCTCCACCTTCCCTCCTGGACCAGCCAGAGAGGCCACCTGTGGAGAGACAGGGGGGGAATCAGTTACAGGTGGTGGTCAATAATGTTAACGCTCCATATTTTCCTCTTCTCCTGTGTTTTATTTGAAGTGTTGAGAACCAAAACCCATCTCAATTCAGTTTCACATCTCCTCTCTCAGGCTTCTCTCTGGAGCTCTAGTAACAACAGGTCAGTGAGCCAATCAGAAGAGAGGCTCAGAGCCTCCTCTCTTCTGATTGGTGACTGCTTTGTTGTGACATCACAAAGTTCCAGAAGAAAACCTCTGTAAAGTTTCTGTAAAAAAGTTACATGGATCAAACAACAGGAGAGGTGCTTTTCGACGCAGCGGTAAAGCCTGCCACAGCTGGTGAAGTAAAGCAAAAATCCTCCGTAGACCAGACCATCTCATTTCAGTTTGGGCTTCACGATCTACGTCGGCTAAGCGGGGCCACACCTTTGTAGACCACATCCTCTGAAGGATTGGGGCCTCTGAACTGGGACACATCTTTTTTTTTTTGTTTGGTGTCATTTCTCTAAGAACACTACATCTCACCAAAACATGACCCCGTATTTGGTTCACACATTCTCAGTCTGCTCCAGATTCACTGCAAACCTGTCAGCTGGTGCTGCTCTAGCAGTTTCTGTTAGCAGCTAATGAATGTGGTAAATCCTCCAGTATGTCAGCAGTACAACGTTTGTACCTGTATAGTGTGTTAGCTTCAGATTCATCGAACCAAACCTTGAAAATCTTATATTAGATGTTCTTATAACATATTTTTTTGCCACCAATAAATTGATTGAATTAGATAAAAACACTGCCACACCAGATTTGATAAAATAATAATGTCAGAGAACCTGAACTGCCCAGATGTCTGCACCTGTGTGGGCCTCAGTGTACCTGCTCCCACGTCACATTCAGACTGTTTTATGGACTGCAGTGTAACACTAGTCTATTTTAAAACATTCTTCATCGTGTGCTCTGTTACCTGGCAGATATCACAGAGTGAATGATAATGAACTGATGTCATGTCCACCCCTCACACACCAACACACACACACACACACACACACACACACACAGTGAACATACAGACCTGATCCATGTCAGCATTGCGAGGCAGGAAGTACACGATGTTGTCTGATATCAGTTTGGCCAGACGGAAAATCTCAAATGTGGAAACTGTTAAGGATGAAAACCAAAGTTTTATAATAACAGTCTAATTTACAAAAACAAGCAGAGAGTAGACACTCTTATGTTCTATTCAGCTTTGACAACACTACAGATACAGACACTACTACAGATAGATAGCCCTGTCTGTTTCACCTCTAACCACACCAGGGTAATGTTAATGTTCGAATAAACTAAATATCATGTATTGATTAGTGATCTTTAGAAATGTTTTCGAGTCACAGAGGACACACTGTGACTGTACCCCTAACCCCAACCTAACCCCTGCTCCCACATCAAAGGATATCCATCAGGCTCCATCATGGTCCTGATGTCAAACACCTCAGCGGTCAGGTAGTCCGGTCCTCCCCATGGCGGTGACAGGAAGACCACATCACCACGCAGACGGGACGCCAGCTGCAGGAAGTCTCCCTGCAGGAATTCAATCTGATCGGCCACGCCGTAAACTGCGGCGTTGTGCCGCGCCAAGTCCAGCCGCACCGGGTCGATGTCGACAGCCAGAACTGAGGGTTCGACAGACAACAAGAGAAACACCGAGCTGTGATACCTGCGCAGGCACTGGGAAACGTCCAGAACCCTGTCAGGACTCGCTGGACAGTCAGGGTGGAAACCTGGGGCAGTTCAGAGGCCTGAATGGTTTTTCTTAGTCTGAGCTATTGTGACATTAATTATGGATTTCCTCAAGGGAGCATTCTGGGCCCTGCTCCGTTTTCTTTAAACATGCTCCTGTTTGGTCACATTATGTCTACATTAATGTCAAATACCTCAGTTATATGTATCTTCTCGTCTTTTTTGTAATTTTAGGAACATTTTAAAACATTTTTTCTGATTACTTAAGAGAAAAATAAGAAAATTACAGTTAATTCTGAATGAGGACTGTTTCCCTACCTGTGACACAGCACTGACCACCTGTATCTGTCAGTCCTCATTTGTAAAGCATAAGATGTAGCCTCTGTGACGTCACCCACAGGTTTCTGAAGAGCGGTTTTAAAGCTCAGAGTGAGCTGCTCTACCATCGCCATCTTGGCAGTGTCTGACTCCGCCCCTAACTCTCAGCTAATCCAAAAATTGATTGAAAAATCTGATCTATCTGGTTCACCATTCAGTAAAGGTAGTCCTGAACTCAAACCCTAAGTCCAGTTCTGTCTACGTTATAAAACTAACTCTATATCAGCACCAGACAAACTGACACTGGTGAAACAATGGTTTTATTAATGATATTCACACACACACACACACACACACACACACACACACACACACACACACATTTGGCTCACCTCTCTTCCCAGTGAGGGCGAACTGGATGGCGTTTCCTCCCACCCCACAGAAGGCGTCTATGACCAGCTGACAGCCACAGAAGCTGTGCTCCACCCTGAGGGCAATGTGCTCAGCGATCCTCTCCGGAGTCACAGAGAACCAGCCCTCTACACACACACAATACAACGTCAGTGATGTGGAGATGAAGTGTGAATAAATGTTTGGTTCGTTATGAAACTGTAAATAAATGTAGTCCAGGTGATGAATGGGAAACCTGGAGGATTTTACCAGGTAGTGAGAAAGAAGCTTCTCTGAAGAGCCTCATTTCTGTCCAACACACAATATACTGTGCGCCACAGAATGCTCACACTCTGCTTGTGTGTAACGTGTACACGTGTTGTGCACCCACCTAGAGCATACTCTCTTGATAATGGATCCTTAAAATAACAGTGAAATATTGTGACACTGACTACAGATCTGGGGCCAGTTGCACAAAACACCTCAAGGTAAGATTTTCCTTAAAGTCCAAGTTAAGATTTCCTTAAAACAATAACACCCTTAAAGACCCCTCTGATGAAAATCAATTTATGTCCATATGATGCTTTTATATAACACAAGACACAGCACATGAGTGAAATAATCATCAACACCATGACTGAGTGTTTCCACCTTGAACTGCAGTGAACCAATGACAGTCTCATAAATACAGAGTCAGACAGCCAGGGTTTCATACGTCACAAATCTAAGGAACCAATCCTGTCAAATTGTGGGGATGGGGGGCGGGGCTAAATAAACCTGAAACCTTGTTAGAACAGAGAGGGAGTTAGCGTTAGCACAACCACTAACACTGTGTCAGCCACTACCAGTTACAAACTAGCAAACAACACAAACAAATAAAAGATGCTAACTCCGCTAACCGTTCTGATCCGTCTGCTAGTCTCTGGTTCTGGTCTCAACAGACTCCTCCTCTGAGTCTGGGTCTGACTGAGGCTCAAACATGTGGCTGAGTCTCTCTGATGTTTCCTCCTCTAACCATCTTCATACCCTCTGCACTTTCACCTGTCCACCTGGAGACAGCAGGTGGTGGGCGGGGTTTCCTTAAAAATGTTCACTTAAGTATTTAAGGTTTTCTCTTTATCTTGGTCTTATACTTAAGGAATCACTTAAAGTCAGTTAAACTGTTGCACAAAAGGCCTTAGCGACCAAACTAAGGAAAAAAAACTAAAAGTGGTTCTGACTCTGTCTTAACTGCAACATGACTGAGTTTATGGTGATAAATGAGGAAAACCAGAAAAAAAAGTTCCCATCACAACAACAGGAGGATGAGATAACAGCACACTTCCCAAAAGTGATAACAGGTATCAATAACGGCCAACAAACGGCCTCCATGGAAACAGTAGAATTTTAATGCTGTAAAATGTCTTTTACTGCTGTAAATTACTTCACTTTTTTCCTTAACTAAGGAAACCTTTTAAGGAGATTCTGTGCAACACAAGTAACTCCCTCAGCTAAGGAGAAATTAGACCTTAAGTGTAAGGTGTTTTGTGCAACCAGCCCCAGGTTTTTATTGGTCAATCACTTTCTGCAGCCTCATGATGTCAAAGCACCACAATGCTCATGACCACACCTCACTTTAAGACCAACACACCATGGGTGCCCACATGGACACAAGCGTATCTGCTATTTAAACAACGTGGGCACTGAGCGGGAAAATCATGTTGGTTTGAAACTAGTAAAGACTTGTGTTAACTTCATTAACTCAGCAGCCTCCACAGTCCAAAACAGTAACGCAGCGACTGGCTTTAAACAGCCCGGTCATTCACAGAGATGTGTTCGATGTGCTGCTGACGACAGTGAAGCGAACTCTGTGTCTCTCTCCACTTGCACATGCAGAGTGCAGACTGACCTCGGTCCAGCCTGATCCCCTCATCGAAGCGAGAGAAGAGTCTGTAGCGCTGAGCCCAGTATTTAGCCAGCTCCGGTTCAGCTGCCATCTCCTCTGGGACCTGCTGCTTCCTCCCTCGCTTTCTATACTTCTTCTTCTTCTTCGACTTCTTTCCATCTTTCACACTCAGCTCTGCACGCACGCGCACACACACACACACACACACACACACACACACACACACAGACACACACACACGCACATCATTAGACTGCACCAGTTGTCCCAGGATTCTCTTATGTGTCTAAAAACACATATGATCTGATCATCTGATAAATCCTGTGCTCACCACTGTTGTGTTCAGGTGCATCACACACCAGGAAGTCGGGGATTTCTATACACGGTAACTGTCTACCAGGCTGCTCCTGCTCCTCCTCCTCCTCCTCCTCCTCCCTCTCGGTGTTGGGCTGAGGGTCCTTCCTCCTGTCTGCATCTGAACTACACAGAGAATTAGAAATCTCTTCTTCCTCAGCACTCTTCATCTCCTTCTTCCTCCTCCTCTCCTCTTCTCCCGTCTCTTTTCCCAGGTGCTCAGGTTCCTGCGTACTTCCTCGTCCCATCTGGTTACACTGACTCATCTGTGTCTCTATCTGGTTCTTTTTCAGGAAGCTCTGGACCTGTGAAGTAAACGTAGTCTCAGTTTAATCAGTCTTCTATGCAAATTCATAACAATAAATCTACAGTCCGCCCTACTACTTTCATTTTCTGTCACAGATCTGATCAACCATGAGGGAGGTTTCATCTCTTCCCAGCTGCCACACTTTTCATCTACATGTCATGATAAGTGGGATCCTCCTGAACCTGGTCTGATATCAAAATAGTACTACGCCATTCAAAGGGTAGCATCCCCTGCTTTGAATCGTCTCTAGGAGCTGTAAAGACTTTGGAGCTAAATTCTCAGAGGATGTTCGTTTCAGTCTGCGATTGAACAGTTCCAAACGTGGAGTTACTACGATTTAAAATAATACAGACTCCATCTCTCTAAAAGCAGACTTGCCAGGACGTTCCCAGGAACAGACACCTTCTTGCTCCCTTTATCACGTGTCCTGGACTGGCCCGACGCTGGCTCCATTCTTGGGCGGCTATTTTTGAGACCTTTTCATGGGTCTGTCAGAAAGAAGTATAACCAGATCCAGCAATTGCAATGTTTGGGGTAGCACCTACAGGAAGCTTCACTGTCACATGCTCAGGTTGATGCACTTACCTTTCCCTCACTAATGGCAGGGAGGCCAATATTGTCACAGTGGAAGTCTAACAAACCTCCAGCACATTCCCAACGGGTAGAGAGTGTTATGGCATATCTGAAGCTAGAAAAACTGAAATATGCTACAAGAGGCTCAGTGAAGAAGTACTCAAAAGTCTAACAGCCATTTCTCATTTACTTCCAACACGAATTTGTATCCAAGAAGCAGAAGTAGGTCTCTCTGCCCCTCTTTTTTTTATTGTTTTATTTATTACATTTAATGTTGTTTGGTGTGTGTAAACATAAAAAACATAAAGAACATCAAGAATGTACAGAACATCTCAATGAAAAGATTGATTCATGTCATGTCCGTCCTCTGTCCTCAGTCCTACAGACAGAGTAAACTTTCCATCAGTTACAGGTGGTACCTTGTGGAGGGAGGAGCTGATCTGTGGCTGCGTGATGTCACTTCCTGTCTCGGAGAACCTGGTGTGTTTGCCGACTGCCCTCTTAGTCCACCACTGCCTCTGACGCTTCTGACCAGCGCCGCCCTTAAAGCTCACCACGCTGCTGAACCTGAGACACACACACAAAGCTCATCCAGAGACACACACACACGCTCACAATGGCTCATATGAAAATAATGCCCTTCATGTTTTTGAGCAAACATCTACATTTTGATTTTGGAAAAATGATTTCAGTCCAAATCCCGAAATATGGAAAAACCTGCTTTAAGAGCTGGAGAAGTGAAGTGAAGTTCAGTGTGAGTCTGGCGCTGGAGGAAACCTGAGGACGTGTTCATTTACTCAACAGTTTAATCAAGTTTTGTGGAGAGAGGCAGACACGTGTCAGCTGTAATAAATCCTTCCTTCATGGTTCTAATGTTCGGTTTATTAAACTGCTGTGTAGAGGCCTGCTTCACCTGAAGGATGCGGGTGGGGTTGTGTGATGCTGAGAGCTGTGTGTGATGATCGTCGTGTGAGACTCACCGGGGGTCCGGGTTGCGTTTGAGTCCCAGTTTAGTCCAGGCCTCCTCAGGTGTCAGCTGTGGGCTCTCCTCCACATCCAGCTCATGACTGCACGACCAACACAAAGATTGAAATACGATCTACATCTCCTCTACACGTTCGGCCCGCGGGACAAACGTGACATTTTCTTACAGATGTTTATTTTTCCTGTTTCCTGTGAGACGTCGGTTACAGAGACTCACTCACTGAAGGAACTCTCATCAGGACCACTGAGCCAAGATTATTTTAAAGCTCACAGAATTTCAATTTTTTTTTTGTTCTCCAGAGATATGTTTGCTACGTAGTTTCAAGTATAATCTGGTAACTATGGTAACCAGATTTTTACACAGTGTCAGACAGGAGGTCGACAGATACGGTTTCTTTCAGGGTGGATACTGATACAGATTATTGGTATCGGTATCGGAACAACGCTACTGATAACTGATATGTGTAACGTGTGTCTCTAGCATGTTGCATTAAAAACATAATGTGAGCTTTAGATTGTCACTATATCCAATAGCAAAATCTTATAATACAGAATTAAATTTTGTCAGTAATTTTATTTTCATTTGTTCGTTTTAAAGCGTACATGATGTGTCGTTGTTATATTTGTTATTTTATATTTCATATTTAGTGCTAGGTTACCAAGGTAACGATACAACTATATAAAGTCCATTACCCAGGGAACAAGTCAGACTGGGCTTGAATCCTCCAGGTGAGTGTGTGACTGTAAATGAAGATCTGTAAATATTCATATATTCATGTAAATCCTATCAGAGAGAAAGAAATCATATTGACTTACAGAATGATTATCTATGTGTATTAATTGTGTCTTTATATGATTTACAATAGATTTTTGATCCTGATTAGAGTCAGACTGTTGGCCATATGATTCATATATTTACAGTTCACTCATTAGTGTTTAAGTTTCCTTTGATTATGGTTTTCCTTTACATTGAATAGTTTTATTGAGACTTTTTTATCCCTCAGATCCTCGAGAAAAACAAAGAAGTCTGTGTCTCTTTGTTGGGAGTCGAGCAGTCAGCTGTTACTTCAACATGATCTTCTACACAACGCAGAGACAGACTGTTATGTTGAAAAAGAGATTGAACAGGGTTTTGTAAACTGCAGACTCGGGCGCAGACTGAACCCTGTTACATATACCAACACAAAACCACTGCTGCATTAAGTCTATGGACACCTGCTGCTTGTCCACCCCATTCATGTCACTGAAGGAAGGATATTTAACAGAAAACACCTCTCCGTGTGAGGAAATGCAGCTCAACAGCTCCACACAAACATTTGTGCGTCACACTTTTATTTTTCCCTCAACATCTTTTTATTTCCGCACAGTGTGCGATAAGCAGCAACGATGGACAGACATACAAACAACAGCACGCTGAGTGTTTTTATACTCCTCCTCCTCCTGACTTTATGTAGCAGCAGTTTTGTGCGGCAGAAACTCACCTGCGTTTCATTTTAGCACGTCGTCCTCCTGGAGGTTTGTCATCATCATCATCATCATCATCATCGTCACCTCTGTTTGACATGTTACTTGTTGAGCCGCACTGTCGGTTAGAGCTGTCAGGAGCATGCTGGGAATCTGAGTGAAAAACACAACACGCAAAGACACATTAAATTGATCTGCATGATTCTAACACAATTATTACCACCATGATATGTGATGTTAAGTCTGAAATAAATTTACTACATTAATGGCTCAACACAGATGTGATTTTGCCTGTGAATACAGGGTTCCTGCACCATTTTAAAAAATGTGAATCAGTGCTTTTTAAGACCTTTTAAAGACCTCAATGAATGAAAATTAAGATCCGAACAATGTCAAAATGATTTCTTTTACTCAGACTTTTGTTTTTATTCTGTAATCAATGTTTTAAAATAGAGTGGAAAGTTCAGTGCACGCTCGTCGTGGAAGTTCAACCGCACATACTTGACAAAAATACTCAACAATGAAAGATGCAAAACATTTTCATCCTACTACAGAATTTCATATTCATTTTTAGACAATCAGAGGGAAAACAAAATGCTTTTAGTGTTTTGTAGTACAGACTTTTTAAAATCCCTGTGCACAATTTCTTTTTCTTTTCTCACTAAAAATGATCCATTCATCTGCCTGTGGACCTGTAGACTGTGGTTTTATGCCAAACTATTATGTTAGTGTCCTGTAGTGTGTCGGAATGACCGTATCTTAAAAACAAATTTGTGTCTGTTAACAAATCGACAACAGCATAATTATGTATTTTTATTTATCATTATTGGCTTTGTTTTTTCTACCAGTCTTAAACACACTATCTGCAAATGCAATACCTACAACACATTTATGGTGAATATAAGACATTTAAGATCTTATTTTCCTTTATTTTAATTTCAGACTTTTATGAGGATCAAAGACCTCAACCTGGACTATTAGAACCGTTTCAGCCTGACAGTCAGTGGCCACTACGACTCAGTGCTCGTGGGTCAGACCACACCTGGTCACCTGGTCACCTGGACACACACACACAGCTGTTTGGACATGTATCTACAGGTTGATCAGTAGCTGTCGTTTCATTCAATTTCAGGCTGATTATGATGTTTCTGATTAAACAGTTACTGCACTACAACTGTTTAAACCTGGGCCTACAGTTTCTATTTCTGAGGATGCAAACTTAGCAACCACCATTAAATATATACTTTTTTTTTTTAAATTTTATATATATTTTTTTGGGCTTTTTGTGCCTTTAATGGACAGGACAGTAGAGAGGCAGAGAGAGGGGGAATGACACGCAGGAAAGGGCCGTCCGATGCGGGAGTTGAACCGGGGGCCAGCTGCAGCGAGGACTGTAGCCTCTACGCCTGCGTAACCCACTGCGCTACGCAACGCCCCAAATATATACTTTTAATGTCTATATTTTTAAAGTTTCCTGACTTACTGTATTTCAACTGTTTTTCTATTATCTCACAAACTTGTCTCATGTAGATATAGCTGAAGATTACATTAAAACATGGGTCAAACCTGACACATTTTACATTTAGATAGAAACCAGTGACTCTTCTCTCTTTTCATTGGCAGATCTCTATTTCATTTAGGTTCATTTTATGGATGTTTCAGTTAGGGTTAATATATGCCATTCTTTTTTCAGTTTAGCATGAACAGTTTTGGCAAAGTTCTGGCACAACAGGAAGTCTTATTGGCAGGTGTGTTGGATGAAAAGTGAAAACATCCACTGTTATATGTAAGTATGGGGCTTCAGCTCAGTTCAACAGCTAACGGTACAGCTGTTCAAACTGAGGGCCTTAAAACCTCAAGCTGCGCGTTGTCAAGGTTGCTAGGCGTCACGAGCCGCATTTTGCGGGCACAGCTGGCGACACTGAAATAGGACGGTCTAGTCTACGGAGAATTTTTCTCCGTAGACTAGACCGTCCTATTTCAGTTCAGCCTTCACTGTCAGCGACGGCTACGAAGGGCCACGCCCTCGTGCCCTGAACTGGGACACAGCCAGTACGTGAGATATCTGCTTCCTTCATAATCAAGAATCTAATTCTGAACTGAAGTTTCCCTTATAAGGTAATAATCAAAAGGTTTGAGCTCTTACTCTTGCCATTTATCATATCGGAGATTTTCAGAAAATGTTGTGTTAAAACATCAAAAGCAGTGTAATAATACAGCAGAGTAAACAGTGGATGACACACACACACACACACACACACACACACACACACACACACACACACACACACAGTTATTACCTGTATGTGTGGCTGTGTCCTGCTGTGAAGAGGCAGCAGGTCTTTTGCGGTCGTCTCCACCGTCAGAGGGATCATCACAGAGCTCTGCCTCCACCCGCTCTCTGTGAGTCTCTGAGTCCGTCACACACACGCCTCCTGACTCTAACGTGCACTTCTGTCCAAACAGATCAGGAAGAACCTTCACCTCCTCTTCTCCAGTCCGTCCATCTTTCCATTCGTCCGAGTGCGTCCCTGCGCCTCTGTCCATCACCTCTGCCGCTGCTTCTCCACCTGTGTTCCCAGTACGCTCAGACTGGTCAGCGGTCCAGCCCTGCGCTGCCCAGTATGAATACTGCTCCCAGTAGTAGTAGTAGGTGTCTGCAGCATGTTTGTCCCACAGAGCCTTCGTTTCCGAGTTGTCCCAGGGAGCGCTCACCGCTCCCGGATCTCCCGCAGACGGCAGCTCCGTCTCTGGATGTTTCTCCAGCCAGCTGCTCCACAGCAGAGCTTCACCCTGCTGAGCTTCAGGTGGAGGAAGATGGAGAGGCAATATTCAATATTTGAGGTCCTGACCGCTTTTAATCCCATGTACAACCACCTGGTGTCATGTTCCATACATATAGTGCACAACACAACCGAGTGCACCTTGTGACCAGCTGGGTTCGATCCACAATCCATGGGTCATTACTGAATTCTCTGATTACGACAGAAGCCTGTGACGGTGTCGTCCAACCCAGTTCAGACGAGTGGGCGTGGTCACGATTGCTTGTTCATGTCAGAACATAACAACAATACAACACTAGATACAGTTTGAATTTACGCCTGATGTTGCTGCTTGTTTTTATCTGCTAGTTTATATCTGATCAACCTGAAACAAGATCATATCAGTCTGATACTCTCTGTTTTCCCTCCAAAAACACTTCAGTAATAATAACAGTAGTAGTATTATTACACACAAAAACTACAAGTTTTATTTCTGTTATGTTTAATTCATGCTTGTACGTTTAGGTCCCTCTACACTTCTGCAGCAGTGAGACCAGAGATCTGTGCTGCTGAGACCGAGACAGGTCTCTAATAAAGTTCATGTCCTCCTGATCTGTCTGAAAAACGACTTTTTAATGTCAGAATGTTCTGAAGATCTGTGGCCTGTGAAAAACTGATCCAACATTTATTCTGGTGACTGTGGGGTGAAAGAATGATAATCTGTGATCAGGTGGGAGCTGGAGAAACCATGTGACACAGTTACAGGAAATGATTAAAAGAGAGCGTCTCCTTTCTAACTGACTGCTTGATCCCTAACCAGTATGGAAGTGGGCGTGGTTACATCTAAACTGGGTTGGAAAAAAAATACAAATGTATCAGAGCTAACCTCTAATAAAGGCAGATAAAGAAACGTCAGAAGAGTGAGTGATGGATGAAAGGAGGATTTCTGCCTCCTCATCTTTACTAGTTGATGATAATTAGGTAGAAAAAAAAAGCATTTAATTCACTGTGCTGCTCAGGGGCTACCGAGAACTTTTAAGGTGGAATGTTTTGTTACTCAATGCATGAGTTGACGTCGTCAATCAATCAATACACCTTAAATCCCGGTGACCACTCTCCATTTGTTTTTATTGGCACCTGCACAACACATGCTTTAGTGATGTCAAGCCAAGTATCTTTGTTGTCATTGTTAAAAAACGAGACAGCGATGCATCTCCCTGAGCAACGACAGCAAGAAAAACAAAAATAGCGCTAATAATAAAAAGCTAAAAAGCTCTGTTTCCTCACTTGGAGAAAAAAAGTGTCAGTGTTGTCCCAGTACACTGAGGCAGAACTGGGAAAGTGGTGTTAATGAGGTGTGTAAGGGGCTTCAGCCTCGTGCATGCATTAATCCTCATGCATTACTCTGCTCTCCATATGAGGCTGCAGGGTCATTTCAGCTTCAGATTTATATTATTACCTCTAAGAAACAATGTCAGAAACATGAGGGAAAACTATAAATGTCATTGTGTTGAGTGCACAGTTATACACTGTACAGGTGTTTTCACTTCATTGTTATTATCATGTCTTACCCCAGTAGTTTTCCCAGCCAGCATCCTGGATCCCTGCTGCTCCTTCCTCCAGTGGATCACTCACTTCCTTCTCGTCAGCTGGGTCAAAAAGGACAGGGCAGTGTCAAATGACATCACAAATAATAATAGACGCGTATGAATAAAATTAAAATCACTGGGTGAGTTTCAGGTGAGTTTTAAGCAGTGATTTCACTGATGCTCCTGATTGGTCTCTGGCAGGAGGAGACTCAGACTGGTGCTGAGCCAGACTTGCTTAGACCGCAGTTGGATGAATGGGAACACGATCACTGCACAGGTTAATAACTACCTTTACTCACTCAGTAACCTGTTCTGTGCGTATCTGTAAATAATGATTACCTTTGATGTCAACCTCTTCTTCTTCTCCTTCCTCCTCCTCTTCAGCAGATTCTGCAGAGTACGTGTCAGGCTTCCTGTTCGACCTCCTCCGCTGTCACATGACCAAAAACAGGCTCATTCAGCAGCAGGATATTTCACTTCGATTAACAATTTCATGAGGGGAAGGGAAAACATCATCACACCACAGAGACGCGGTGCTCAGACTTACTGCTCTCCTCCGGGCAGAGGAGCTGATGAAGGCCAGAGGCAGACCCATGCTGGCCATCAGCTGAGCCTCTTCATCCAACCCCTCCTCAGCCTCCTCTTCCTCCTCCTCTTCATCATCTGATTCTGTGAATTAAGGGGAAAACATATTTCAAATAGAATAATCTTCCTTTTATTTCTATATTTATTGTCTTTATGTTCCAGTATAGCAGCATCCTACAACATGCAGCACACACGAACCCCTGTCCACACACACGCCCCAAACATACATGAAGGAATGAGCTAGTGATGCAGGTGAAAGCCCACAATGTTCACATGCAGGAAAGATTTATTCATTTCTGGAAAGATCTTACTCAGCTTTTGCTTTGACCAATGGAAACAACGTATTCTCTGTATCTTAAACTGAAGGTGGCCAATACTGAAAAAATAAATGAGTTTGAGCGACGGCTGTCTGCCAACCTCCCCACCCAGATCATCCTGCCAGGCTGATTTCAACAGGTCCATAGTGGTTGTAATTGTATATTTGATATATCTCTTTTCTTCTGAGGATCTCGTATCAGTGTAAGTATCAATTCCATCGCAGATTGGTTTGAGGAATTGGGATATAACAGGTTATTTTGCTTCACAAAATCCCATACCTGTAGACATTTAAAATAGTGCAATCTAAGTATGTTGTATTTCCTTTGCACCTGCTCAAATGATGGAAACACATTGTCAATAAATATATCAATAAAGCTATGAATTCCTTTTCCAGACCAATCGTCGAATATTGTATTATTCAAAATAAAATCATGTTTCAACTTTGTTTGATTTCACCCTCCCTTTAATGTTAATCATGATGAGATGCTATAACATACCTTGGACTGAGGCGTCTGTCAGGTCAAAGGTCAGCAATCTGTTATCAGAGCGATACAGCTCTCGATCCCTGGACAGAGGATGACAACACAGACAGATGATTAGAAGACTAACAACTCCACAGCTTCACACAGCCCGTGTCAGAGAGTGATGCTGGACATAAGAGAGATGAGAGAGGCTCACTGTACGAAGGCTCTGGAGCAGAGACAGTGAATCCTCTCCTCTTCCTCCTCCTCATCCTCAGTGTGTTTCCTGGTGAAGAACAGATCCGCCACCACTGTCACCCTGCTCCTCTCCAGCATCATCTTCACCATCAGCTGCACACAGCGACACCAGCACCTTCATACACCGGCTGACCCCGTCTGTGTCCGGACCAGCATGGACGCGCTCAAACACACTCACGTCCCGTATGCTAGTACAGTACGACACTTCCGGCCATGTCTTTTCAGAATAAAAGCGTTGTTGTCAATTGTCCAAATAAATGCAATGTGTTTTCTGTCGCTAATTTTGCTAAAGAGTAAAAATCACGGGAATCAAACTCAGATGCAGTCATACTGTTTTTGAGAATGAAAGAGGAGGTACAGCACACACTCTACAGTCCTTTGTACAATGCTGCTCCACAAATGCTGATGATATAACACAGCCCTTTAATCATATCTATCAATTGGAAACTTATGTTTTTAATTCTTATAAAAATATCAATGTGTATTGTGCTTTTATTCATACCGCTCTTCTCTTTTTACTTGCTGTTATTCATTTCATTGTCATCACTTCTACTACGGCTTCTCTTTTATCTAGTTTCATTTTTCTGTGAAGCACTTTGAAAAATGCTATATAAATAAAGTTATGATAATAATAATAATAACAACAACAATAATGATAATGGTAATAATAATAATCATCATCATAGTTATTGATATCTTTATTATTATTATTATTATTATTATTATTATTGTGCTGACTATTCGACTATTATTCGACTTACATTGGATATCCTATATTGCAGTTACTAAATGAGTATTGGGTCTATATATTTGGATGATAATGTCATATTTTGTATTTATTTATATTTATATCTTATCTTTTTGTTTGCAATTTCTCCACCCTTAGCCTTCTTTGACTTTCATCTCCTGCATGGGTTTTACTTCCTTACAAATAAGGTTATTGAAAATAGAGTTCTCTGTCACTAGCTGTTTTGCGTTTTTATTTTGAAGGTCAAAGACGTGCGCTCCATGGTCGAAACGGAAGTTTAATTTTCATGTTTTGTTGCTGGTAAGCGGAACTTATCTGCGGGTACCGTATTTTCCAGGGACTCCGAAACACCGGACTGTGTCACAGCCAAAGCGCTCCGGGGTCAGGACCAGGACCGCTGTCAGCTAACAGCTATATATGTGTTTGGTGTTTTGGTGTGACATTAAATGAACAGTGGTGTGGTTTAATGGCTCAGTTTACCGGGTGACTGTCCAAGGTAACGTCTTCTGTGTTTGGTGACGTTTACTCTGAAGGCTGCTGTCAACTCTCTGATTTTCCATTTCCGCTCATTTAACCTCAGTTAGCTGAGAGTTTTACCGCGGCCCCTGGCTACAGCTGTAGTGTGTAGTTTCTTCACGGGTCTTCTCCTCTTAGCCAGGCTGTAACGTTAACCCACACACTAAAGCTAACTTCCATTAAATGACATACAGCACAGCTGTCAGTGCAATAACAGGGCTCGGTGTCGTGTCTCGTTAGTACCCGTTTTTACTGAATCTTACTACTTACTGTTCTACAAAATGTTACTGACAAATCATTCAAAACCCCTCAAATGTGCCTCTGTTGACCTAACACTTACATGTGTATTATACCTAAATTAAATGCAGTGTAACAGGAAATGTTTCCGTTCATGGATGAATGGAGCTATTGTATTGTTATTGTACTGAGTGGTGTTTTCTTGTCCCCTCCTGTAGTTGACTGTGTACAGCAGCAGATGCTCTCCATGCAGTGGGATCCTTCCCCCTGAGGCTGCCGGACTGACTGATCCTGTCTGCAGCCTCTCTGTCAGCAGGATGTCAGACAGTGGGAACCAGTCCTGCCTGACCATAGCAGAGGACACGGTCTCTCTCCTGGTATGAACCCTGTCTGTTTAGTACTGGCACTGTTTATTCTCTCTGTACATTAGGCTGTGTTCATGCAGCGATTTTGTTTTAGATTACTTAAAGAAAGTGTTGATTACGAGTGTCTGCTTGATCAGATCAGGGTTTGTGACTACAGTTACATGATGAGGCGGCACCAGCTCAGTTGTTAGAGTGGGTTGGTCGTTCATTGCAGGGTTGTTGGTGTTTGAGGAAGACACTGAACGCCAGACTGCTCCTCGTGTGTGTCACACTGCCATATGAATGTAATGTATTGTAACTTCTAATAAGAGAGATACAATTGTTAAATGTAAGACATTTCTGCATTGGTTGAAAGAACAAGCTGTATATCAGGCAATAGAAATGGTTTCAGCGCTCAGGTAAAAGTAGCCAAATGTACAATAATTATTGTATTCATAATTAATAAATTAGTGAACTGACAGGGAATTCATCACTCACTCGGCTTTGGCCGATACTCGCAAATATTTGAACATCACAATATAACTTTCTTTTCTTCTGTCCAGCTGCAAAGGCTTACCCTCATTTCACTGTTTGCTTACTTGACATTGAACCTTGGCATGTGACAATATAAAACTTTGAACTGCTGTTTAGTGGCAACATCAGTTATACCTCAAACATAAAATACAATTATATAATTATATAGTATTTATATAATAATGAATAAACTTCTCATTTGATGACATGATCCTCAAGTTTGGTTTGCTATAGTTTATGGTTTGAAATGCTCGACCTGAAGAGTCTTTGCTTATTGCATCATAGTCAACTTTGTCAGTCCATGGATGAGTTGTTAGCCCTCTGGCGCAGATCCATGCTCTGCAGTCTGGATTTGAATATAGGACAGTTTGATAGTTTGAGCTGAAATTAGATATTTCAGGTTCAGTTGCAATGGTCATTTTTACATTTTATTTTCACTGAAAAAACTATAAAACTGTTGATGTGATTTTTTTGTTGGTCTTGTACCAAACGAACATGTTCATTCACGTCTGGAGAATGTGATTTGTTGGCCGGGGCGTCTCTGTAGCACCACAACACGTATGGTGCTGAAAATGCTGTGACACAGTTTTCCTTCATCAAAGAACCTGCAGATCCTGTGATTTGGATCGTTCACTTAGCCACATTGCAATTTCGATTAGAATTTGATTAATTGTGCAGCTCTAATCAGTGCACTGTTAAACATCATTTATTTCTCATGTCGTAGCATCTGTTGGGACAGCAACTGTGTGTGTGTTATGTGTGTATGTGTATAGACTCACAATACACTCACAGCTTAGTGTGCCTGCTTAAAGGGTCAGTTCACCCAAATCCCCATTTAACACCAATGTTGATATTGGTGTTGAACTGGTCAGATATCCACCTTCTTGTTAACCATGAATCCACTACAATGGGGGAGAATAGAAATCCGTATGTGTTGCTCAAGTCATTGAAAAATGATTTGACAACAAGACTAACCGGTACAGCTACTGTATGTTCGCAGCTCTGAACCAAAACTGAACAAACAGCTGGCAGTTCTATATGAACCCCCAAAGTCATAAGGACTCATCCTCTGGCAAACATCAACCTCTGAACAACATCTCACAGCATCATCCAGTAGCTGCTGAGATGTTTGTGTCTGTGGTGGTGGATCTAAGTATTGTGTGTGTCTTTGTGGCTCCACAGATGTGTGTGTTTCACGCATGGGAGGAATGGGCAGGGCTTGGTCAGCTGGAGGACTACCTGAGTGTTCTGGAGTACCTGCTGTGGGTCTTCACCCCTCTGGCCATCGTCTTCATCGTGCCCTTCCTCATCGTCATCCTCCTTTACCTGAGTATACTCTTCCTCCATGTCTATAAGGTACGCACACGCTCCTCATGCACTGCATGAACAGTGAATCACAGCTCGTGTCATTTACCAGGCGCTCGCAAATGATTTACCTGCCATCCAGTATTTTTAGTCATAAATAATAAAGGCTGGTGCTATAACATGATACTACTACTGTGTGTTACCAGAAAGGAGACAATACGCCTATTGCAGCACAGCAATAAAAGCCCTGTTAAGAGATAAAAGGTTTCTGCCCACTGAAACACTAGAGGGCTTTTAATTTGAAATGATTACAGGAAGCGTTTGCATGTGTATTAATACATAATGCCGTAACTTTTAATAGAGCAAACGGAATCGGATCATGTGGCTTCATACTAAAATACGCTATGAGCAACTGTACATATCAAACAGAAGGAGATAGACATAAAGAGCAGCCTCTTAAATGCCTCTTACCTTCTAATAAAGCCTGGTGTTATAACATGATACGTGTGTACTAATCACTTTTTAACCTTCACATAATTAGACAGAATGTGACCAAAGGGTCTGTTAAATGAGCACAGTGACAAACAGTCAGCAGTACAGGTTTGAACTGAACCAGGAGGCCAGAATACATCCTCAAACTACAAGTTAAACTAGTCAGCTCAGAGCTGATTCATGGGATCACAGGCTGGAGCCTTTGTTCAGCAGCCAGTCACACAGAAATGGACCAGCGCAAATCAAACTGCCTTCACTGTTTATCATCCAACATCTCGAGCAGGCAGCTCTAAACTCTGAACTGAACAGATAAGTTACAGAATAGCACAGAGGAAATAAATAACGGGAAAATAAAGCTCTGTAAATGCTGTGGACATTTGAGCACCTGCTGTTGAGTCATCTGTTGGTAAAGTTCACAATGGTAATCTGACAAGGTCGGATGTATATAATTTCTGCAACATTGCACAAGATTGAGCAGAATACTGTCAGATTAATGCATTAAACATTTATTGTTTGGTGAATAGTTCGCCTTTTCTCTGTTGCTAAGCAACGCAGTGTTGCCGAACACTTCCTTTCCGCACTGATCGGGTTGTTTTCAGTTGGAGAAGCTATTGCACCTTCACAAACTCCACAACGATCATTATTCCCTCGTGACTGAGTCGTATCTTTAAATTAATTCAGCATCTTGTAAGGTTTCCAGAACACTGGGACGTGGAGTGGCAGCAGCCCTTTAAGACTCTTTGTGATTTGGTCTTAGTGAGTTATAGGAGTCCTCTCCACTGCTTCTACCTTCTCCCAGACTTAGGAGATACTTTTAGAGCTAAGTGGCTTTGTGAACAGCTGTTCATCGGAAAAATGAGGAGTCCTAAAGTTAGGACTGACACGCTGATTATTTGTAGAAGTTTCTCCTAAATCGGCAAGTTAGGATGCTTTGTGAATACCTGCCCTGATCATTAGCTTATACATAGGCAATTGATTCAATATTAACTATTGTTTAACTAATGTTTATCTATTCTTATATGTATTTGCAAGTTATGCATCTGAAGGGTATCTAAGAGTAATGCTGAGTTTCTGAACAGTTGACCTGATCTGTTGACTGGCACGTCCAGCACCAGTCGCTGAAATGAAGCTTAAACAAAGGTGAATAGTTGGAGTAATACGTTTTGGACCAAACCACTGAAATGTACGGTGGCCCTGAGAGCTCAACACACTGCGACTTAAGAAAACACGTGCAAAGACACAAACACACTGCAAATTCAGGAAACATCTTCATCAATTTGACAACACATGCACTGCAAATTCACACAACACAGAGGAAGTGTTTCCAGGGAACACTGAAAAGTGATGAACCTGGCTGGGACGCACTTGTTCAATTAATTGAATAACAAGTGTTTCCCAGCCAGGTTCATCACTGTTATTTTTTACTTCCAGTAGAGCGAGAGAGAGAGAGAGACATGAAGACAGGAGAGAGAGAGAGAGAGAGGGAGAGAGACAGAGACATGAAGTCAGGGAGACAGGAGAGAGAGAGAGAGAGAGAGAGAGAGAGAGAGAGAGAAGAGAAGAGAGAGAGAGAGAGAGAGAGAGAGAGAGAGAGAGAAGAGAGAGAGAGAGACATGAAGTCAGGAGGAGAGAGAGATAAGAGAGAGAGAGAGAGAGAGACAGAGAACATAAAGTCAGGGAGACAGGAGGAGAGAGAGAGAGACATGAAGCCAGGGAGAGAGAGAGAGCGAGACAGAGAAATGAAGTCAGGGAGACAGGAGAGAGAGAGGGAGAGACATGAAGTCAGGGAGCAGAGAGATAGAGAGAGGAGAGAGGGAGAGAGCACAGAGACATGAAATCAGGGCAGACAGGAAGAGAGAGAGAGAGAGAGAGAGAGAGAGAGAGATATGAAGTCAGGGAGAGAGAGAGAGAAAGAGAGAGACAGAGGATGATATGGAGCAAAGGGCCCCGGGTTGGACTTGAACCCCCGTGCTTGTGTGTGCTGGACACACGTGTTGTAGGACTGAATTTGTAGCACGTTTGTGTCTTTGCATGTGTTTTCTTAAGTTGCAGTGCGTTGAGCTCTCAGGGCCACCGTAGAAATGAGAGCCATGCAGGATGTTAAAATCTGTTGCTGTTGTTCTGAACAGAGGAAGAATCAGCTGAGGGAAGCTTACTGCAACAACCTGTGGGATGGAGCCAGGAAGACCCTGGCTACTCTGTGGGACGGACATGGAGCCATATGGCACGGTAAGAGTCTGTCACATAGCATTCAGACAACATTTATACACCTACAGTCACCAAGAAGAAACGACAAAGGAGAAAGATTCTGAGGTGAAGGAGGTCAGTGAGGACACGGTTAAGATAATATAACAAAGAACTTTGTTCGTCCCAGAGGAAACGTTGGTGTCAAAGATGCTCGGTGTTCTTTCAGTTAAGCTCCAAATTATTCAGACCCCTTCCATTTTTATACATTTTATTTTGTTGCAGCCCCATTTTCCCTCATCAGTCTACACTCAGTACTCCATAATGACAAGGTGAAAACAGAACTTAAAAAATTTGAGCAAATTTACTAAAAATTAAAAACTCAAATATCACATCGACATAAGTATTCAGACACTAATGTAACTCCTGTGCTTTTCCTGCTACGCCAAGTCACTGTGAGAAAGTCCTGTAACAGAGAAATACCGACTGACAAATGAAAGGACAAAGCTGAATAAACGAGTGGAGAAACCCAATGAATGCAGATGCTTCTACGCAGGTGCACTGCAGGGTACAACGAGGCAGTCAACATCCCATCATGCTCTGTGGCGGGTATGAAAATGTTGATGGGGTCCAGTTGATTCTGATTCTGTATCAAGGGGAAAAGATCCATCTAGAGTTCAGTGTTGGGGTTCAGATGGCAGGAGCTTCAGTCACAGAGATGCTCAGCTGGTGTTTCCATAGTAACAGTGACTAAAGCGACATCTGCGTTTAGATCTATGGGAAAGACGACAGTAAACAGTTGGATATTTGACGACCGTGATGCTCGTGTGTTAGTGCGATATATAAGGAAAAACTTTTTTTTAAGCTGCAGGTTACTGATTGTTCATGGCCACAGCTCTTATCAGCTCTTAAAGAAATAACACGTACGCCTCATGTGTACCAGGCTATGAGATCCATGGGATGGAGAAGATCCCCGACAAAGGCCCAGCGCTGATCGTTTACTATCACGGAGCGATTCCCATCGACTACTACTACTTCCTGGCTAGTGTCATCATCCAGAAGGGACGGACCTGCCATTCTGTAGCTGACCACTTCCTCTTCAAGATCCCAGGTGCTCACTCTGTTTCACACGTGAACACACATACATTTACCGTAGCTTCTGTCACACACATCAGGGCACATTAAACCTCAATATGTGTGTTGATAAAAGCATAAACGCAACAAAGTGCAATGGAAAGAGACTTGGTGAATAAATGATGATCTAGATGAAGCATGTGACTTGCTTCTATTCTTAATTACAAATAAAGGTATATGGAGTTACAGTGATATATTTATTTTTCATAGTTACAGCTGATTACTGAATGCTTCTGCAGCATGTTTGTTCACATTAACTAACAGGTGCACAGAGCGCTCAGAGGCGTTGCACCAGGTTAAACTCACCTGTGGGTGTGACGTCACGCTCTTCACACACACATACTGTGTATGCTCTAACCCTCACCCACATACTCAGCTTTTCTCTGCAACTCAACTGGTTTTTCCGGAATTTCTTTTCCCTCCCCATCGGCTCTTTTCGAATCTGCTGCGTCCCTCCCCCGTCTCGTCTGATCCCGTCCCCGTTCCTCCAGGCTTCAAGTTACTGCTGGAGGTGTTCAGTGTGATCCACGGTCCTCAGGAGGAGTGTGTGCGGGCTCTGAGGAACGGTCACCTGCTGGGCATTTCTCCGGGAGGAGTGAGGGAGGCTCTGCTCAGTGATGAGAACTACCCTCTGCTCTGGGGCAAACGCAAAGGCTTTGCTCAGGTCGCCATCGACTCTCAAGTGGTGAGTCGCCGTTACTTCATAAATTTCACTTGACAGACGCGGTGGGAGATGTGATCAGTTCTGCTAGGAATCCCATCAGTTTCTTTCAGACAGTACATCACAGCGTTCAGTAGAGATGTGGAGAATGTTTTTGGTCGCCTTTGGTCTGTTCCCTGCTGTGGAAATCCTTACTGAACCTTATTTAATGTTAGAATTATTTACTTTGTTTTTTTATTTGTTAGACTGAATTCCCTTACAGAAGGAGTTAACAACTCTATGATATCTGCAGCATATATCCCCCCACCCCACCAAAAAAAACCCATACATACACATACATACTTTAGCTGAGTAAATTTAAGAAGAAAAATTAATTCATAAAAATAAAGAAGAGAGAGAGAGAGAGAAGAAAATACAATGAATAAGACAGGTTTAACTCATTTTAAACTATATAGTTGTTCTCATTCCTTTCTCCTCCCTCCCATCCCCTCCCCCTTTCTTTCCCCTCTCCCTTTGTTTTTTAAAATTAATATTAATTTTGTATTATATTTGTTTTCCGGATCCTGGTCCATCTTATGTCAAATAGTTTTGCTAGATTCCTGGTCCTGTGATTAATTATCTCCATTTTATACATTTAATTAATTGCGGTGCTTCTGGTTTCAGCCAATGATATTATTATATTATACTTATTTCCATCCAGTATTTCTGCAGAACAGGGCAGGAGTGAAAGATGTGGGTGTGGTTGGCTTCTCCACCTCCGTAGAGTACTTGCTGCTTGGTTGAAAGGTGTTATAAAGAGTCCTGATTGAATTTTCCAGTACTACTCTCTGCAAATTATTGAGCTAGTGGTTTTCCATGTATTGTTCCTTATGTCCATCCATCTGTTTGTATGCTGCGCCATAGTCCACCACATGCCCTACCTCCATTAACATTATTTATTTGGTATTGTTTTCTTGTTGTTTTTGTATTGAATAATGTTTCATTAAAAGTTGTTTCAAACAGTCAACAGTGTCTGAAAATAACTGATCAGATCTAAGTGTCCTGGCATAATTGATCACATGACCCACTGTGTCTGTGAACAAAAGCTTAGCATGTTCTACCAGCAGAAGTCTGTCAGAGGTCTGATGACACTGGTCTTTGGGCAGAGCCCTCTGCCTGGCACACACACTGTGGGTCATATATAAGGAGGCAGTTCACTGACAGGTGGAACTGTAGCCATGTTGTTATTGTCACTAAAATCAACCAGCTAAAAATTCATGGATGAAAAGCAGCAGCTCTGTAATAACAGGCATGTAGAATCATTTTTAGTTTCTGTGTGCACATGTTGTTCAGTGTGTCATGTGTTAGTAGAAAGTTTCATCATTTCATATTCCTCACAGCATGTATCACTTTTAATAACAGCTAATCAAAGTGATTAATGTTTGTCCAGTGAACTGAACAGCTGCAGCATCGTCCTCACTCATCCTCCTCTTCCTCTCTGATCCTCTCTGATCCTCTCTTCCTCTGCTCTCTCTCTCTCTCTCTTTCAGCCAGTCATTCCAATGTTTACTCAGAATGTGCGGGAAGGCTTCAGGTCTCTGGGAACACTCAGTAAGTGAAATCACAAAGACGACGGACACACACCGTGACACACACTGCGAGGTTCACACAAGACACAGTCACACACACACACACGCACACACACACACACGCAGGAGAACACAGCCCAGGTCGTTCCACATGCACGTTGTATGTTGGCGTTGTTGTGTCTGTCCTGTGTGGAGAGTGGAGTGACACACAGTGGATGTGTGAGTCAAAGTGTGTGTTGATAGTAATGAAGGAACATGTGATGGAGCTCTGTGTCAGAGGACTGAGATGTATCAGACTGTGATACACACACAGTGCTTAGAGTCTGCACATGGAGGAAAACATGGAATATGTCCAGACTCATCCTGAAGACAGGGTGGAGCAAAGTGAACTGACCTGACTCAGGCGGATGTGAATCTGATTGGCTGAGTGTTATGTCACTCCTCTCTTTGTTTCTCCATGTAACTCTCTCTCTCTCTCTCTCTCTCTCTCTCTCTCTCTCTCTCTCTCTCTCTCAGGGTTTTTTCGTTGGCTGTACGAGAGGTTTCGTCTCCCTGTGGCTCCAGTTTATGGAGGATTTCCTGTGAAGTTCAGGACCTTCCTCGGTGACCCCATCCCCTATGACCCCAACATAGATGCTGCAGAGCTGGCAGAGAGAGTGAGTCCACTGAAGCTGATGTCCTGCTGACAGCTTCTCTTCTCTTCTCTTCTCCTCTCCTCTCCTCTCCTCTCCTCTCCTCTTCTCTTATATTACTAATTACTATTAATAATAATTATAAAGAACATGTTAAAAAATGATAGTGAAATAAGGTGGAATAGTAATAGATTAATATCACAAATACAAATACAAACACAAACACACACCACAGTCTTCTACTTCTTCCAAATGTATCAACCAACCACTGACATCAAAAGTGCAAAGTGCACAGTTTCAGAGCTACTTAAAGGCTAAAGGCTAAAAGCCTTTAACTAAATCTATTATTGTATTTTTTGTTTGTTCTAACAATGACATTGTTGAATCCATCCAGCCAAACACGTCACTAAACAATGGCTGGCATCTCATCATGTGTCTACTGGATGTCAGAGATAACACAAACTGTATGAAGTCTGCTGCTAAGTCTCTGGATGCTCCTCCATGACCATCAGGTTAATCCTCCAAAAACATCTTGTACAAGGAATGTTACAGCGGACTGAAGCAGGGCCAGAGTTTTCGCTCCGTAGATTTGTGAGCTTCACCTGATGCTGCTGCTGACAGAGGTTCTGTCTCTGCAGGTGCAGCAGGCGGTCCGGTCTCTGATCGACCAGCACCAGAAGATCCCGGGGAACATCCTGAGAGCTTTGTTTGAGAGGTTCCACACCAAACACAAAGAGCGTTAACACCAGCAGAACCACCACAGACAAACTGTCCAGCGTGTGATCAGAGCGCTGCAGCGTGCACAGGTTTGGTGGAATATTTGCACGGTTTCTTCACTGCCCCTCCCCCACCCCCCACCCCCCAAACACCACTGGCTGACTGCAGCTGAGGCTCTTTTCACATGCGTGATGTTTATATTGCACGTTTCAGATGTGTATTTTTGTCTACACAGACTTCCTTTTTTCCCAGGATGCATCTGATAAAAGCCAGACTTCCTAAAGTGATATCGGACTTGACAATAATCAGACCTCAGAAGTGATTAATAAAAAGATCATCGTTTTTATCGGTACGCAGAGACACTATATCAGAGTTCTTGTGACGTTAGATGTAGGGACGACACTGGGTAATATGTACTCATTACAACACAGGTGTTACTGATCTCACCGGACATCAAGACCTTGAGACACGTGTTGGCTGAATATCTGTAGATAACAGGTGTTACCACCTTCATCAGACAGTTTTCAGATTCACTTTGTACGTCTGGTGGTGAGTTTAAATGTGAAATGGAGCTTTTGTTTTTCACTTTGACACCCAATCCTCCACCATCGTCCTGCAGGTCAGCTCTCCTCTAGTCACATGATCAGGCTCTGCTGCTCTGTCATGTGACTCTGCTGCTGCACAGAGCCTACACTGTCAGGTTATAACTGTAGCTCCCACTGAGTATTGATTACTAGTATTTTACAAGTGAAAATTTTTAAATTGATGAACGTGTGCGCTACCACTGATACACGATTTGTTAGTAGGACTGGGTGTTAAAATCCCTGAAGTTACAGCACAACAATTGGGGATGTTCTTGGAGCTACAACACATCTTCTGTTGTGTCCCTCGACATTTTCATAGCAGCAGTCGGGCGGATCCAATACGCTGATTAACGAAGGATCCCGCTGACATGAGGAGCTAACCCATGCCAGCCCTGATTGGCTCTATTCCCTCCAGTTGAAAATGATGGTGGGTATGTTATGTGATCGGTGTGTGCCTGAACACCGTTGTAACAGGAGTAACACTGACTACCATGGCAACTGTGGTTAGGATTCAGACAGTTTATTGAAAAGAGATGTTTGAACATTAAGGTCAACAGGAGATTCATGATGTCGGTCAGTCTATACATTGTTTGATTGCAGTGACTTTACAGACAACTGCTTGTACTGATGATGTGTAACAGCACTTTGAGTTTGCACAGCTTCAGTGTCACACACACACACACACACACACTAATGACCAGGCTGCAGGGTCGGACCAGAGCTGGACCTGGATTAGGTTTGATGTCTTTAAAGCTGGAGTTTAGCTGAGCTCAGGTCACAGGAGAATGACAGCATGGCGTAGGTGAGATTAACTTGTTACACAGTAACACAGTGTTTCTTATATTGACCATATGGACATATTCCAACCCTTTTATTAATGGATAAAATGATGGTAACCTTTTATTTTCAGGTCTCTTACTTGTTGTCTAACTTCCTGGAAACTGTCACAATAATTTCCTCTAAAAAAAAATCAGTGATGTTCCAGTTAATGTCTCTGTTAACCAGCTCTGACCTGGAGGTGTGACAGAACGTCCTCAGGCACGTTTGGTGTCCAGATACTTTTTGGGACAATTTTCAACTTTTTTCCAAAATATTTTATAAAGTTTTATTACCTATTATATTTATGTACATAGACACAGAGGCTAAACAAAATAATAGTAACACTCGTAAATGAAATTCAGACATGGCCTGGGTCAGACTGTCACAGAGGTGTTGATTCACCTCTTTGGTCTTTGTGAAGCTGTACTTTATGTTGTATGAAATGATAGTATATTGAGAGGTGTTCCTATTATTTTGTCCATTGTTGTACAAATTATCTGCTGATATTTCTAATATAATTGACTACAATGACACATGCTAGAAAACTTTAACTGGGGGGCATTTTTTCCCCTGTATTCTGACAGCACAGGGAGGGAGAGGGGGGGGTTACATGCAGCGAAGAGACGCAGGTCAGACTTGAACCCTATATGGAACATAGATGGGAAGGTTTTGAATTCTGCTGAAATAATTTATCAAACACTTTTTTTTTTCTGTCAGTGAACCGTCCACTGTTACCTGAGTGATGATCACTGAAATGTGCATGTGTAAATCCAGGCGCTACAGTCTGTCAGGACTCTGAGTTCATTTGGGGTTCTGATACCTTTTAAAGGAGCTATTTGTAAGTTTTGCTATTGCTACATAGCTAGCGTTAGCATTAACAGCTGTTTACTTACCAGTCTAAAAGAATCGTTGTGAGTTCAGCATCAAACTCCATTCCTTAAATCACCAACAGCTGTCTCCAGAGGTGGAAACAAACACCAGTGTGATCTCTTCTTTTCACTTCTTTTCTTTCTACTGGAGTTAGCATGCTAACCAGCTAGCTGTCTCATCACTTTCTGATACTGAGTCACTGTAGTCTCCAGTCTGTCCCGAGGAAGTAGCTGTTCAGGCAACACATTGTTAACACAACAAGACTGAAGCTCTTGGTGAGACTGGTAAGTAACAGCTGTTAATGCTAATGTTGGCTATGTAGCAACAGCTAAACTTACAAATAGCTTGTTCTGAAACCATGAGCTGATCAACACAATGTTATTCAACAGGTAATGAAGTAACTGTGAGGATGTGCAGCTTTTCATATCTGTGTAAACTGATTAATAATTTGCATTTTAACTAATTGAATAATTGACAGAAAAAAAAACAAAACAATTGATTAATCAATAATGAAAGTAATGGTTAGTTGTAGTAGCCCTGACAATTGGACTTTGTGGTGGTGAACCTGTGAAGGTGTCAAACTGAGCTGACAGGAGGTCAAGGTGCAGCAGGTGGCTTTTATCAATCACACTGACAAACTGAGACTAAAATAAGAGCAGCAGGATGATGTTTAGTAAAGAGGGAGACTTATACAGACAGAAAAAAACAAAGGTATGACGAGATGTCACTTTAAATTGTGTTGAAAACAAAACAAATGGATGACAGTTTGAATGATGAGTCCAGCTGTTAAACAGAAGCCTGATGGCATCGGCACTTTGAGCTCCTTCACAACACAAGTGGACTGATCAAACCTTCATTAGAAGTGCATTACATTTATTATCCATCACTGAGTATTGTTTCAAATTGAACTACAGATACATATGTAAAAAAAAAACAGATGCGTGTGTGTGTACGTGAGTGCGTGCTTGTGTGCGTGTGAGTGTGTGTGTGCGTGCGTCACTCAGATAGAAAATAAAACTTCTTGCCCAACAAATACCTCGGTGCTCAGCCCAAGTCTGGCCCATATACTTCCACATCTGGACAGATGGCTGTTATCAGCTGTTATCCTTTGGTACTGACTGACAGCTGGAAGTTTTTTTGTGTTTGCGCCAGAATTGTTCCAGATGTGGAAGTAGCATTTTACAATCATGCTGTATATGGGCCAGATTCGGGCCGTGGAACCGGGTGTATACTGGGCCAGACAAAAACAAGCATGTGGCCCGAGTATGGGCCGGATTTACTTTGCTACCTGCGCAGTGTCCCCTCACAAAGCTCACGTATCCTTTCACTATAATATTGATCATATCAGTCCAAATACTGACTCCTCCCTTCATCAGTGCAGACTGTGTGTTTATATTAATGATGAAGTAATATGATCCTCAGTGCTTCATCATCACAGCTGGAAACTAAACAGGTGTCATGTAACTTTTTCTACTTTGGAGATAAAGCGTAATAATCAGTGTAAATATATATACATGCATGTGTGAGTAAATATTGTGATGAACAGATGGTTTTGCACACGTAGTCCTCAGAGTATCAGAACATCACTGCCAACTCAACTTTAAAGAAGAAGCCTTTGTGTGTCTGACTGAACTTTAACTGGATGCTTTACTTCTGTCAACTCGTTGCCTTTTTCCATATTTATGTTGTTTCTGTTGAGATGATCTAATATGTATTTTTAAATTATGGCAATATAATATAAATGTTGCACTTTTAAATATTGAGATCCAGTTCAAACTGTTAATAAATCTATTTTAATAAGATGTGTTATGTGAATTCCTGTCTGTGTGTGTGTGTGTGTGTGTGTTTTTCCTGGCTATGCCTGGACAGCTGGAAAACTGTCTATCAGACTCGTGGGTTCCGGCTTCGAGGCAAAATGTTTACAGAGCTGCTACAGACGCCAGATTCACCGGCGTCCCGCTCTTTTCTCCAGGGTCCATGCGACCGTAGAGAAGATTTTCCACCTCATGCAGAAGGAGGCAGCTGTGAGACTAAAAGCTCGAGCGAAGAGCTCCACTGCCTTTTACTCATTCCAAAAAAAAAAAGATGGTGGCCTGTGTCCCATTTTAATAATAATCACCTCACACACAGGTACACACATTAACACTTCAGGCTGCATCTTGTGTCTCTTTACATGTTTACTCTTCACACAAAATGGTTCGATGTTTTGCTGAGTTTTTATTACACTATACTTTTTGAATCTCACCCCTGACAAATACTATATATTACAAAAAAACTAAAACTAACACTGAAACTAATAAAAACTAAAACTGAGTATTTTCAAAAAACAAAAAACTGATTAAAACTAAAGCGAAATTGAAAACAAAAAATCAAGACAATATAAAGATAAAAACTAAAGAAGAATCCAAAAATATTATAACCCTGAGTAGAATATTAATAACAAAAACAATGCTAATATAATAATTAAGATGAGGAGGAGAACTATACCCCAATGTCACTAAATTCCAGAACAAATGAAGAAGAGTCCAGGAAAATGACCACAGTGTACTTTATTAAATGAATTTTGGTAGTTTGTGTTGCATTAGATTCAAATAAAAATTTACAAAAATCCCATATATACAAAAATGTCATTTTGATCATGTTCATCACTCTTGATTTATTTTTACAATAAAATGTATTTTTCCCCATTGAACTTTCATCACACAATGCAACTTACTGAAAAGACCAATTTTTTTTTTTGTCTTAAACATTTGTATCTTTTTTTTTTAATACACCACATACACCACATTTAATCTTTTTTTTTTTCTCTGTAGCATATCGTCATAGTTACAGCCATCGCGTGGCGTCGGACCTCTAAAGACACCCGTCACAGTCAGAACTCAAAGAGAGGAATGTTCTTTTTTAACATGTACACTTTGCATACATTTATTTACAGATACGCTTTTTATGTTGATCGCTTCACTACCTGTGGTACTCCATGTTCAACCAACTCTCTACACAGACATCTGTACAGGATGATTATACAAGTGTGACTGGACTCTTATCATTATTCGCCTGCTGGTTACTGTGCTTCTACTAAGGCTGAGTGATCTGGACTGGACTGTGGCTGCAGCTGCACAGATCTGGTCCTGACCCTCCACACTCCTGTTCTGTTGTGTTTGCATGGTTGTTCCAGACCTCTGCAGCAGAGCTTTGGTCCATGACAGCTGGTGAACAGAGAGAGACGCTCACAAGCAGACACGTGGCCTGTTCACATCTCAGAGCTACAGAGGACATAGAGACACAGCAACATGGCTGCTGTCTGCTGGATATGTGAGCAGGACTGTTTGTGTCATTGCCAACTCCCACGCGTGGTCCTGTGGAGGGTTGTGTCATTGCATTGTTCAGAGCCTTTCAAAATGGGGCTACAAAAGTTAAACTATGGTTTTCTGATGGTCCTAAACTAAGGTTGGGGAAAGACTGAAAACTGTGTTCATGGTAAAAAAAAAGAAAGTCATACTGGTTGTCAGTAAAGATGGTCCCGGCCTCCTATATAGGGGGAACCCAAGCATCAGCCACCAGGGCTGAGCCAACACTAAAGTGCCATAACCTGCAGTTCCTCTACTGACCACTAGAGTCTGGCTCTGAACAATCGTGTTGGATGTGGTGCACATCGTCCATGCACATGCATGCACAAAGGTGGGAACAGATGTTTTCCCACTCTTCTATCTGGCATCAGTACCTACATGTTTTTTTAAAATGTTTTAAACATTAACACTCTTTCATTGTTTTTTTTGGCCTATCACTGTGATAAGCCAATGATAGGAACTTGTATGTTGTTGCCACTGGCCCACATCATATACTTGTTTGCTATCTCAGTCTGACTGTGCGCTAACACATTACATCCATGGCAAAAACTGAAGTATCAATATAGATATCTGGTTAGCAACAGGAAGAATTAAAAGGAAAGAGTCCGATGAATCGACAAGTGATCTCTCCACCGTCCAATGAGTTTCCCCTGATTTCACTTCAGTCCTGAATGTTTGTTATCATTAAAATAAAAAGTATCTGAGAACGTGTTAATTAGCCTCGGTATTGTCAAGGGTCCAATGTGGGCGGCCAACATTTTTTGAGATTTTCAAGTGGGCCATGAGTTGGAAAAGGTCGGGAAGTGCTGCAGTAAGGTCTTTAACATGGCCCTGTGTGGAACTCTTACAATATTATATTATAAATGTTTAATTATATCCTGGTGTTGTGCAGTTTTGCTAATGTAACTCCCTACAGTAACAAAATCAATCAGCTGAGACGTTTGCAGGCTCATTTATAACGTGATGAAGACGTGCAGCGGAGACACACTGAGGCGCTGAAGGAGAAACTGAAACGTTTCTCCAACAGCAGCTGATGAGCGAAGGGAAACAACAATGTCTTTTTTTCAACATTGTGTTCCTCTACATAGCTTGTTTCTTTATAGTATCGTCACACGTGATGTGAAAGAGAATCAGCTGTTTGCTACAGCGAAGACTCAGGTTCTGGTTCTGGGCGATGAAAGATGGAGGACTGAGGTCTGTACAACCTCTGTGACAAGGACTCGGTCCTAGTATAAGCACAGTAACTGCTGTTGACACGTTATGCTATTGAATAGTGTAAGAAGAACACACGCACACACACACACATATACACACACACACACACACACACACACACACACACACTGGGCTAACCAGAAAACCAAGCTGTGCTATCAGTACAGCCTCAAACAAAGTCCTGGTGATGAGGTGGAAATAAAGACAAAAATAGAAATCTGTTCTCTTTAAGGCAAACTAAACATAGAAAGCAGCTTATAAGAGTTATGAGCAGAGTGAGGGAGGGAGTCTGTTGATGCGTGCCCTGGTTATGAAACACTTCCTTCAGTGAGCAGGATACCCACCACCGCCACCACCACTCACACACTGGAGAACGAGAGCACCTGTGGGACGTTAACGGAGGGTTCCCCTTTCTGTGACCACACCCTCCTGCCGCCACACCTCTTTAAAGAAAACCGTAGGGTCAGATTCATTAAAACTGTGCAGCGCTGTGAAGTGCAGCGCTGTGCATGTCTGTGCAAAATGTATGATGAATTAAAATCCAGTTTCATTTTTAAAAAAATATTGCCAAAATGAGAATAAATTAATAATTTAAGACCATTTAATAAAGTGGAAATCATCTGGAAAACCAGAACATAAATCACATTCTAATAAACGTTGCAGTTGCAGTTTCAGTTTGGCACATTGTCTGCAAAGCTGAAAATGAGCAGTCCATTACTCATCAGTTTCACTATGATCATCTCAGTGTTCTACAGCTTAATGTTGTGATTTCACTTGAGTTGGGTCTAAAGCGTCGCCTCTCCTACAGCAGGGGATCTATTGCTGATGAAGGGTGGAGGGTATTCTGTCCATGAAACAAACTGAGGTAGCTTTATGTTCAGTAGATATCAGTATACATCATATATTTCAGTGTGTGTGTTCACGAGATGGTGATGAGTTAACGAAGGCTACACCGGATTAACAGGGAGACACTGCAAATAAACGTATTACAGAAATGCTTTGATGTCCCTTTGAAATAACAGAAGGCTGCATTTACACAGAGAGGACACGTCTGCTCTTCACACTCTCTCGTCGCTGCCGAGTTTTATCCGACAGACAGGTCAAGTGACACCTCGTCTGATCGTTTAAAACACTGCTTTCATGAACTTTCTGTCAGATGTGGAGGCATGAGAAGATAAACCCAGCAAGGACCTCTGCTGGTGAATTAGGCCAACGACAGGAGGAAAGCGTCTGTTCGGTGTGACGCCTCAGACCCATGACGCTTTCGGCCGCATCATGTCAAAATAATTCAGAATAAGAATGAATAGATTTTTGGGAGATGACTTCCTGATTCCCTCCTCATGTCCAAACGTAGAGCTGACCGTGAGCTCATGCTGTGCTGTTTAAATGCAGCCTTGTACAGTGTGTGCCGTCCTTGAAGTCTAACAGTATTGTGCCATCTTGAAACCTGTGCTTTTTTCTATTGGACAGTTCAACAAAACAAAACAAATAAAAACAACCTGCCTGGTGTCTACATGACCCACACTGCAGGTCCACCACCAACAACCAACTCCAGTCAGATGGAAAAGCTCACCTTTGAGTAAACCTAAAGCTCAAAATCAAGTAAAAGGCAAAATAATAATTTAAAGGATCTGTGGTTAAAGCAGCTGAAAATGTTCTCTACACACACACACACACACACATACACACTGATGAGAACACACACTCACACACACACTGTTGTGTGGTGGCAACAAGGCAAATAAATAAACCTAAAAACTACGTTTTAAAGTCATGTGACATACAAACTGTTTCATGAGTCACAAGCTAAACTGAAAAAATAAGACACTTGAACTCATGGTAAAAGCAGCCGAGCATTGTAAACAAATAAAAACCTCGACACACTTAAAGGACCACACCACAAGTTTTAGCTCCAACTACACATCGTATCTACATGATAGTTTTGCAACTGTTTTCCAACACAGGCTGCACCTGGTTATATATTTGGATGTATTTTACCTACAGCCACCATTGTTTTCCTTTCATTTTCTATGTAAGTACTACTGTAAGTAATGCAGTTAAAGCTCCATATAGTATAAAGGTAGATGTCCATGTGTTGTTTGATTATAGATCAGGTCTAGGTTCTATATTAATACTGTGAAAGTATCAAAGCCTCAGTCCACAGAGAAATGCACACAGCCTGTATTCAGAAACTGAGCCTTAAAACCAGCCGTCAGGACTTCTGGAACTTTGTGATGTCACACCAAAGCAGTTACTGCTCTCAGCCATAGCCCAAGCCCCACCCACCTGGACCCCCCATCCACCCTTGCAGGATTTGGATTCTCTGAGTGTTTACCTGAAATCTGCTATATTTTTATTCAATCACTCAGAAAACAGTCAGCCAATCGATAGAGAGGCTCAAAGCCTCCTTTCTTCTGATTGGCTCACCAACCTGTTGTTACTAGAGGTCCAGAGAGAAGCCTGAGGGAGGAGATGTAAAACTACATTGAGATTGTTTTTTGGTTCTTAAAACCACAAATTTATCTTCTTTTGGATCAACAACACAGGATCTGAAGTCATTACCATAACAATAATCAATACAGATGATGTTCTCTTGAGTTTCAGTTGCAGGAAAACAGTAGAAAAAGTACATCCAACTTTCTGAAACACTGTCACCTGGTTTGCTGTGATGTAAAGTCACTATGACAGTAAATTGGCTAAAACACCTGTATGGTCCTTTACAGTTTGTCTCTGTTATGTCCAAATCATTCAAGATACTCCAGTGTTACATTTTTGTCTTGCAACCACCAACAAAACACAACTATTATAAAAACTATGTGTCGTTAAAATTTCTGTTTAATGAGAGATCCACCCACAGCTAACAGCTGGAAGATGCCAGTTTCTTTGAGGGCACTGGATCATGGGAACTCATCCTGCTGGTTCTCTCTGTGGTCTGGGTATTGTGGGCTACAGGAGAACTATTTTAAATTGCCTGTTTAGTGCTTTATATGCATCGCCAAAATTATAAGATGATGGATTGACTGAAGTCTTGGACATCAGCAAACAGAACCGATACTGATGAGACCATGAGGTCAGAAGAGCTCAGTGCGCCCGGGGCTGGTTTGTTGAAGCAGGATGAAGGTCTACAGTCTCATGCCATGATTATCCCATTGACTTGTTTTGTGCTTTTCTCTCCTCTTCCTCATCCTCAGAAAAAAAAAAAACAGACATTGCACTTGTGACGTAACAAAACGCAAACAACAACATGGGACTTTCTTTTGTGCAGACGTTTAACATTTTAAAACACACGCTGTTATCATCTGAGGGGCAATGCCTCAACAATAGAAATCATACATGGTGGATTTGACTGACAGCTCATCTGTGTGATGATGTCATTGCCTCTGGCTTCCCAGCATTCCCTGAAGTCAAGCTGTCTGGGTTGGGGATGTGGTGTAGATGCAGTCTCTTTTCATACTACTCAGTATGTTGAAGGGCACCGTGACAATATGCCTGATAATGTCAGTGGGGCCTGGGGGTCTCTTCTACCTGTCCAACGCTTTTATCAGAGCAAGGTACCGCAACACTGTGGATATTCACGGGCCCGAGAAGACAGAAGACTTTGCTGACCCCTGACCCCTGTTTTAATGTCACCAATCATTCAGAAACGTCCCTGGACTAACGTCCTGAAACATGACAAGGTTTCTGGAAAACTCATGTCCAGACTCTCATGACATTTGCTGTTGATTGGAATCCTGTCTCCACAGGATGAAGGTTAGCAGAGAGGCCCTGATCTGTCATCCTTACATTTTCAGCACCACTACTGATCTTGACCTCAAACGCGGCATGACCCGACTTTGTCACAAGGTGTCGATAGCAGGGCTTTAAACCTTTAGTCTTGATCCAGGATGTCCATACCACGCTGCTGAATGGTCGATCTGATGGAACCTGGACATTTCAGTCGAGTGACCATAAACTTTGTGAACATTATGGGACGAATGTTGAGAATACAAATCCACTGGACCTTCTTAGACACATCTAATGTTAAGGACACACTTTACAATTGTTGAGCTGATAAAAATAAGATTTGACACCTGATCAGGAGTTTGACCAAGCTTGTTCCAGTCTGGGTCAGATGGTGTTGACAGCAGGAGTTTAAGTCATACAGTGGTGATCCAGCTGCTGCCTGTCATTCTCATTAAGACCATTTTAAATGTCTATACAGTATAAAGGCAGATGTCCATGTGTTGTTTGATTATAAAGCAGGTCTAGGTTCTATATTAATACTGTGAAAGTATCAAAGCCTCAGTCCACAGAGAAATGCACACAGCCTGTATTCAGAAACTGAGCCTTAAAACCAGCCGTCAGGACTTCTGGAACTTTGTGATGTCACAACAAAGCAGTCACCAATCAGAAGAGAGGCTCAGAGTCTCCTCTCTTCTGATTGGCTCACCAACCTGTTGTTACTAGAGCTCCAGAGAGAAACCTGAGAGAGATGTAAAACTACACTAATATGGTTTTTGGTTCTTAAAACCACAAATATTTCTTTTTATGGATCAGCACTTACACTTCAACACAGGAAATGAGAAAGTATGGAGCTTTAAACATATTTGATAATTACGCTTGGAACAAGACATTGACATCATGTCAAGAAACAATAAAAAGAAAACTGTTTAGTGTTTTCCTCTAATTTTTCCCCTCTGTTACATGACTTAGTGAGACAAACTCTTTTTGATTAATGTCTGAGTCTGTGTTGATGCAGGGACACTCAAGGATTAGAGTCCTCACATGTTTTTTTGCTACCTTTTGCAAGTGACAAAAAACATGACTAACACGACAGAGAGAAGTGTGTCCTGTCATTCATGTGTCCTTTGGCCACCAGATGTGCCCAAATGTCCAGATGTCATCAGTCACCCAACCTAGACCACGATCTGTTGGTATGACAGACCTGAATCAAACTTACACAGTTCACCACAAACGACTCTGTTAGCATTTCTCATTCAACACTAGCAGCACCATGCTAACCTGTGCTCTGTGGCTTGGTGCATCATGGTTAAAAGGTGACGTCAAAGTGATGAGCCTTCACTGACTGATGATGGCACAGAGTTCAGGTGTCAGGTCAGGTGTCTAACCACATACTCCTGAGCTGCTACACACACACACACACACACACACACACACACACACACACACACACACACACACACACACACACACACAACACACACACACACACACACACACACACACGCTATTGCCAACACATTCACACTTATCCACAAAAACAGAGTTACAGTAACTTCAGTTCCCTCTACATCATCTCTAAAGTAAAAAATGCTGCATGTTGTATCAGAGTACTGTACATCCTGGTGGTTGAGTGGTTTGGCTGAGATGGCTGAGACGGCTGCTTGTCTGTGTTCTCTCTTCTTCTCCAGCCTCGACTCGTTTCCACTTCCTGCGTCATCCCCTCTCTTCGTCTTCTTGTCTCTTTGCTCGGTTCTTCTCGCCTCCACGTTCTCCTCCACAGACAAGCGGAGGCCAGCATCGCTGCTCAGCCAGGTTCATGTTGCTCGACTGCAAATAGTTGAGTTGAGCTGCCAGGAAGATTTTTTCTTGGCGTTGTGTGAGTTTGACTTCTTTCCTTATCGGGGGAAAAACCAAGAGCTTACGTCTGTCAGACTGTTACCCCTTTGTTCTCGCTCCCTGTCCTTCCCTCCAGCCAGGGTTGGTTGATTTCATCCAAACAAAACACAATGACCGAGTGTAGATGCTACTTTAGCCACTGTCTTCACGTAGTTCATTGTCAGTCTGACCAGTGGAGACCACAATTATCCAGGGGGAATGATGCCAGAGAAGGTGATTTCCGACCACACCCAGCCATCTCTAAGGTTTTCCACATCCTCAGAAGTTCGAGGACATTTCTGAGAAACCTTTTTGGCACTAAGAGAAAAGGAGTGACAAGCATTATCATGTGCATGTTAATGGAAGTACCCACCCAGTTGTGGCTACTATGGGATATCACACAATCAGAACTTCCAAACAGTGGGACGTCAACACGGTAAGACAGACATGACAGTTTTCTACTTGTGATGAATGAGGGATCATTTCCTCTCCAAATCTCATTAGAGGGTTTTCTGTGTAATTCAGGAGTCATTCATGTTAAAGAGGAATATGTGATGAGTTAAAACTCATCTGGGTGGATGTGAATTTGATTTTATCCCAACCAAACAGTGCATCAGCCTCTTGTAGGGTTAGGGTTTGAGTGTCGAAGCACTCTGTGGATTTGCATTTAGTTCGTACCACACAGGATTTCCCTGATGAGTGGAAATGAAAATAACAGCAACAACCCTACAAAGAACCCAGATACATCCAGCGACATCAGCTGACTTTGTGCTGAATCGCTCCTCTAATCATCACCAACGGAGCCCAACGCTGATGCCAAAGGATGGAAAAAAAAGGGGAGTGAGAGATGAAGAGTGACGTTGCTAGTAGTAACAAATTCTTATTGCCACAGTTTCTGTTGCTGTTTGTATGACGTATGAGCCCTGTACAGGTTCTGACAGCAGGGTGGAATTATAAAGTGGTCTCATATTCCAACCTTTCCTGCACCAGAGCGTCATCTTTGTACTGCAGCCGTGGAGGAGTCAGGGAGCAGTCTATGGCCAGGATTGCCTTGCGAATACTGCGGTCCAGGACGTGACGCTCCCAGGCTGGGTAGCGGTTCCTGCAAAGGTCTATCTTGATGACGGTTTCCTCGAGGCGCGGAGCGCGAGATGAAGGAGTGGACGGCACCGTGGGTCGTACCTGAAACACTGGCATGCAGCCATCCCGCTCAGAATACTTCCCCATGTCACGCTCCAGAGTTGTGGTGGCGCCTCTGTTGGAGCGCAATGAGTTGGTGGCACCTTCCGACGGTAGTGTGGAGAACTGAGCAGTGGGGTCCAGGTCAAGGCCCTGGCCGCTCAGCGAACGTCCAAAGCGCGGCCCGTTGGGATGGAAAAAGGCATAGTACATGAGCATGAAAACCACTCCAGTGAGGAAACTGCTGAAGATGACGCAGAGTGCCGGCACTGCGAAGGCGTCGGTGGTGTGAGGCGACCGGTACAGATACCACAACGCACTGAGAGCAGCGTTCTCCACCAAGATTACCAGGTAGTAGATGAACAATCGACACCTGTACAGACACGTGATAAAAAGAATGAAACTCAGTCAGTAAGCTGGACAGATGTGTGGTTGGAAGTGCTTGTGTTGGAGTGTTGCACTGGTCAGTTGCCTCATCCCTCCAACACAGATACCTTAACATCTGATAGTCACATTTATATTAGTAGAGGATGATTCCTAATGTTTTTGGTGATCCTCTCTAACTCTCTGGGTCTTAGTTAGGGTCAGCTGGTTTCAGTCCAGTATCAGCTGGTTTCAGTCTAGTGTCAGCTGGTTTCAGTCCAGTATCTGCTGGTTTCAGTCTAGTGTCAGCTGGTTTCAGTCTAGTATCAGCTGGTTTTAGTCTAGTGTCAGCTGGTTTCAGTCTAGTGTCAGCTTCTAGTCAAGCGTCCCAGTGCAAGAGCATGTGGTCTGTCTATGGCAGGGCTAAAATACAGAGGAAATTATTTGAATTAGTTATTGTAGCTTTACTGTGAATTGTGAACTGAAATATAAAAGCGAAGCTCTAACAGGTTACTTCCATATGAGTGAAACATAAAAATGATACAGAATTAATTTGCAAAGGACATATCTATATATAAACATAGAGTATTAAGAAAATACCGAATTGTAAAGTTCTATAATACAATGAAAGATTTGAAAGATTTTTGCCACTGTAACATTTTTACTTCAGGTGTACATCAAACACTCACCTTGTCCTTCCCTCCTTGACATTAAACCAGGAAAAGATGTAGATGATGCCCACCACCATGTCAAACACAATCTCCTCCCACTTGCTGATGCAGAAGTCAGTCTCACAGTGGACGATCCAGAAGGTCATGATGCACCAGTGCAGCACAATAAAGATGCCAAAATAGAGCTGGAACACAGAGGCGAACAGGGCAAAGGTGATGACCCGCGCTGCGATGGTGAAGAAGTGCCAGCAGAACTGGATGATGACGGCCAGGTAGCTGATCGGCTTCTTGTCGTCCCGGGACTCTCGCAGGGCCTTCTGGTAGGAGGCCAGGGCCCAGGCCAGAGAGACGAGGGAGGCTGCAGCTGTCATACCTGCAGCACATGGACACACATACTGTATATTACAGGGAAACTCTGGAAAATAGACTTATCTGGTAGAGTAGATGAAAATCTCTGTGAGTCCAGTACAAAGACTGGTACAGGATGTGTCTACTTTAGCTTAGCACAAACACTGGAAGCAGGGGGAAACTGTTAGCTTACAACATTGTTGAACAAACACTGATAAATACAATATGAATTCAGCCACTTCATGGACAAGGTTCCTATCGACCTGAGTCAGTCCTGAGTCCTGGATTGCAAAGATCTCTGCAGCACAACATGTTTTCATCTAAGCCTGATACTTTCATAGGTGATGAGGTAAGTGGGACAGTTGAGACAGGTGAGACAGGTGAGATGGGTGAGACAGGTGAGACAGGTGAGACAGGTACAGCGGCCCTGAGAGCTCAACACACTCCAACTTAAGAAAACACAAACAAGTTCAGAAAATGAGCTAAATGTTTGTTTGGCTGATTATAACATCACATGATTCAGATATTATTGCAGATATCTGTTTTTAACAAGTGCGTCCCAGCCGGGTTCGTCACTTCTTCATGTTCCCTGGGAACACTTCAGTTGCTGTCTGTGCTATTTTCAGACTTGGTTGTGTATTCGGTTGCGTTGTGAGTATTTGTGTTGTCAGATTGATGAAGATGTTTTTTAAGCTGCAGTGTGTTGAGCTCTCCAGGCCACTGTCGATAAGTGAGATGGAAGAGACAGGTGAGACTGGTGAGACGCGTCAAACATGAGGTTTTACACACGTTTAAAACGACTGGAAGCTGAAAACCAACACCTGATAGAAAAGAATATAATCATTGCACATTTTGCTTCTTCTGCACTCGATGCTATAAAAAATTTGATAAATAAAAACATGAAGTATGTATCTTTAAAACTGGATGATGTTGTCTGTCCACCTGGTATTAATAGAATAGAATAGAATAGAATCATAAATAAATAAATAAAAACATGAAATATGTCTCTGGGTCTCTGGATAATGATGTCTGATTAGAGGCCTTTGCCTTCACACATGGGACCAGATGTATAAATTATTATAACATAGTTTTCTGAACTGAGCTGAGGGTGATACATGAAAAATAAGGTGAGAGACAAAATCTAACAATAAAACACGTTTCATTTCAGTTGTTTCATTTATAAAACATGATCTTTTTAACTTTTAAAGAGAGAGAGGCCATCCCGTGGTCCGTCAGCTCATCACATCTGGATCACTGCAACAGTCTTTATACTTGTCTCCAGACTGTACAGAACTCTGCTGCTCGACCTTTAACAGGAACCAAGAGACGTGACCACATCACTCCTGTTTCAGCCTCTTCACTCTGGCTCTCAGTACATTTTACAATACATTTTAAGATTTTATTGATTACTTTTAAATCTCTCTGTGGCCTCTCTCCCCGTTATATCTCTGATCCCCTGGTTCCATACTCACTAGTACGAACCTTGAGATCCTCGGGTCTCTTGTCTGTTCAGAGGCTGAAAACTAAAGGGGACAGAGTTTTTGCAGTCGGGGCCCTGAGGCTCTGGAACGATCTGCCCGAGGAAATCAGGTCGACTGAGTCTGTAGCCTCCTTTATGTCTCTTCTTAAAACGTACTTTTGTCGCAAAGCTTTTCCTGGTTTTACGTAAATTGAACTTTCCTTTGAGCTGCTTTTATTTCTTTTAAAATGACTCTGTACTGGTTTTTTTTAATTTGTTTATCTTCTCTTTGAAATCTGCTGATTTTTTGTTTCGTTTTATTTTTTTATTTTTATATATAGTTTTATTTTGCATTTGTCAAACACTTGGTAACTAAGTGCTCTATACATGACATAAAATAAAGATTATAATCTGCAAAATGGCAATGGCTTGTTTTCTAAAACAAATTTTGATTAATTACTCTGATCTGCACGATTATATTGTTCTTTTTTATTTACAATAGATGCATCTGTTTGCCTCTGTTTTGTTATTATGTATATGATTATCGTTTATTATGACGCACTAACGTCTCTTTGGATCTATAGATGTGTATGTGTGTGTGTGTGTGTGTGTGTGTGTGTTACCTTGGTTAGCCTGCAGCTTGTGTGTCTGTATGATGATGCACAGCTGCAGCACAAGTTGTGGAGCGCTCTCCAGAAAGGTGGCCAGTAGATGCAGCATGCTCACGTCTGCGAACTCGTAGACCATCCTCCAGTAGTAACGCCAGCGCTCCGTCTCAGCACTCTGGCGGCTCCGAATGCCCAGGTAGATGGTGTGGAAATACCTGGAGGAGAAACATCATGCCTCAGCATCAGTCAGAAAGATCCTGCAGCCTCGAATCACAGCCGTGCTGATATTCAGTACAACATCACTCCCTGTGTGTGATATTGCTTAAATATCTGAAGAATAACTGAAGAGCTGTGTTAATCTGTTTCACCTCTGACCTGCCTGTGACTGGGTATGGTCAGAGACGTGCTCTATGGCCCCTGTAACCACACCCCAAAATGATGCCACAGTGTACCAACACACCCTGGAGTACACTTCTACATCAGTGCAGTAAAGTGAGAAGTTAAACCACAAAAACAAGATTTTCAGCCTCTGTTAAGCTGCTCTTTAGCAGTCGTAGCTACCTTTGTCTACAGTACTATGATAACAGTCATGGCTTGGTTAGGTTTAGGAAAAGATGGTGATTTGGGTTAAAGTACTTCCTCAACATTAGACAATCTTTGTTGTCATGGTTACAATATAAACAGCTACTTTCACATGGGAATGGAACTTTGTCTCTCTTTATACTACGTCACCGCACTTTTCCCTTTGCTCCTGTCATCATTACTACGACCACTAGATGTCACCTAGCAACAAAACCTAACTAAGGGTCATAATAACCAGGTGCACAGGCGACCTGTGGGCACGATTTTTTACAGGAGGACAGTCTCTAATTTAACATAAGCCTACCTCACCTGTTTAAAGTTAACACCTGGAAAAAACAATGAGAGCAGATTTCAGTGCACACAAAATCATGAAACTTACTCTGAATCCTGCAGATGCTGCATAGCTCGAATTTGCTTCATGTTCACAAAACACTATAATAAACTCCAAAAGCAGGTAAAGTACCTTTCAAGGGCAGGAAAATGTCAGCTTTTTTGTGGAGCTGTTGTGTCTAAACTTAAGTTTCACTGTGCGGTTTCATCAGAAGAGGCTGGATTGCAACATGGACATCGCCTGAGCAGCTCACTCTGCAGCTCCTGGCAGCTCAGCTCCAACTGTAGACTGCAGACCTGAGGCAAGAGCTCAGTTAATGAAGTGAATTCATTTCTACTTTTATTCTGTCTGTGGCCTACATTTCTATGTGTGTGTGTCTCTCTCTCTGTCAGGCTCCCTCATTCATTTCCATTGTCCCTCTCCCTCTATCTCTGAAATATCACCAACACATGGCGGCCGTTTAGCAGCATGCTAATGGGCCGTGAAATGAAGTTCCGTTGTCAATAAAGAATTTGAAAATTAAATCTGGGCCGAGGGCATTAAAGCTGCAGCCTGTTCGTGGACAGATGGACCTGACACATCTCTCACTGTGTGTGTGTGTGTGTGTGTGTGTGTGTGTGTGTGTGTGTGTGTGTGTGTGTGTGTGTGTGTGTGTGTGTGTGTGTGTGTATGTGTGTGTTGGTTGAGGTCTTTCTAAGTCTACAGATAAGACTTGTTAACCTGTCATTCAGTGACTGAAGGTGTCCCAGTTCTGACTGCTTCACTCACATCCACTGAAAACAAGAGTAAGGTCATTCAGTTTCATATTCAGCCTTCAAGAGAGGTTATCACTATCAGTACTGCCAGTATTACCATGATAATATTACTCTACAAAGACACATAAATCTGGATATTCAGATGATGAGCATTTTATTACGGATCCAAGATGATTCAGATGATTTATTCTGTTTGATCATACGTTAATGGCAATGGACCATTTGTCTATGCTGTGCAGGAATTGGTCTAGGAGCAGGTGGGTCCACTCATGAACCATCTGAACTACAATTTCATATGTGGCCACGCACAGTATGTAACTTCCTCTCGGGCTCTCTCAATCAAAATAATAACAAAAGACGGCAATGGGTGACATCATGAAGTAACATGGCATCATGGGAGTTGTTGTCTTCACTACCATTACCGTCAGCTCCTCTCTTGGATTTCTTCAGTGTCCGTGATTCAGGCAATCATTTTAACTGTTAAAAACACTGAATGAAGCAGTTTGACATTTAAAGTCAGTGTTTGAGCGACGCTGTACGGAGGACAGAGACTCAGGGAAGAGCTGGAGCTGAGATTGATGCTAACCTTTGTTTGATTGTTCCAGCAGCTCAGCTATTCAACATTTACTCAGCTAAAATAATAAATAATAAGATTAAAAAAAAAAAAACAATTTTGAGCTTCTGTCTTTCATGGTTTACCTTGATGGACACGTTGGACCTTTGGACTCTTTATGTTTGGACATTTGTTTTAGTTTTATTTTGTAATCACTTCCCTTGTGTGTCTCATGTAAGTTTGCTTCCTGTCTTTGTCTAGTGTTTCCCTCCTTGTTGATTGTCTGTCCTGCCCTAATGTGTTTCAGGGTTAGAGATTTCTCTGGTTTGAGAATTGATAGAAACATTTGGGATAATGTAAGAACACAACTCAACAACATATAGAACAATCCATTCAAATCCAATTAAATGATTTCTCACCCTGTCTGGTTCATAGTAAAGTTGTAAGTCTTGGGTCAAGGCACTGGGAGGCTGAAAGGTTTAGGATTCTCAGCATGAATCTCAACGTCACTGGTTCCTCTGCTGCCACAGACCTGCTTCTCATTTCCTGTCATCTCTCTACTGTCTATTGCATAGTGGTGTCAGTATGCTTTAAATTAGCTTGTAACAAAGAGTTCATTTATTACCAGCAAAGGATAAATTGCACTCAGTGTTCGAGCAAAGTGGGCACTTCATCTAGGCACATTTGCAGTTGTTTATCACTGTGCACTTAAGAAGCTGACAGTTACACACAAGATGTCTTTTGTTTATTAGTTATTGAGTATTTATTGAATAATTTAACATTTTATGGTTCTGAGTCTTCCAGACACTGCAACGGCGGCTTTGTGTTTGATTGACAGTAGCCTGTAAAACAAAGCACTGGTGTCACAAATCATGTTTGGTTAACAAGTGTGGAAATGTTCTCTCTCCGCAGTATATGGTGCAATAGGAGTGCAATAGTATAGGTGCAATGTAATGTACTCATGGGGAGCTCATGTCTTTTCCTGTGTCCTCTCCAGTGTTTTCGGGCAAACACATCCCTAGGGATCCAAACACCTTTCCAAGGTTCTGAGAAAAACAACAGGATGAGATAATGTGGTGGAATTGTTATTTAGGTGTTTAGTTGTGGTTTTAGATTTAGATTTAGATGTCAAAAGTGGGATACATGCTGCAGTGGGAAGGTATGATGAGCAGAGGTGGAAATAAGCCAGGCCAAGAAGAAGAACAGATAATCAGGCAACCAGAAGGCCGTGGCAGCAAGTAGTCCCAAAGATGGAGGAGCTGGCAGGTCTGGTTAAACCTCTCATCCTGTTTCAGGCAGCCAGAGACCAGAAGATGGAGAAAGATTATTCTCAACAAGAGTAGAGATGGAAACAAGCAGCATTAGTTTCAACAAATTCAGCACCAGGTGAATGCAGTTCAAGAGGATAGGTCTGTCACGCCTCATGTTGGTCGGGTCTGACCAACATGAGGCCACCACTCCAGAGAGTGATTACTGCTGATGATGACGAGAATGACTCACATGAAGGGGCCAGAGCCACAAGGAACCCTGGTTGCTCCCATTAGCCCCTAATGATGACATCAAATACTTCCTCACAACAAATTTGCTGGTGGTCCAGAGATGAGCTGGCTGTTTGCCTCTTCCCTCTGCTTACAGGTAAAGTCTGAAGCACCTATGTCCTGAAGGCTACGACAAAGTGAAGGAGGCAATCCTGGCAAAGTATGACATCACAGCTGACACTTACTGACATTGCTTCCGATCCCCAAAGACTGACCAATGGGATACTCTATGTTCACCTGAAACATTAAACCTGAAACCTCTTAACAGATTGTGAATGTTGGATCGTCTGTTTTGGAAAGTGTGGGAGAGGGGGTTTCAGATGGTGTCAGATGAACTGACAAGCGCTTAGCACTTGGTTTGAATTACTTGATACTGAGGCCTTTGGCCTGGTGATGTGTGTAATTAAGGATGAAATGGATGAATGAAATAAAGCAAAAATAAAAACTCAGGTCTTTATTCAGGTTCTCAGCACAGGGTCTAAAAGATTCGAGTATGACTTGGGTTCCTGTCTCAGTATTAGTCCCATGATAATGCTCGTGATGATGAAGAAACATGTCACCCAGTGCAACATGGTAACTAAATTATTTGTTTTTAACATTTTTTTGGACAACAGATGAATAAGATGAATCAGGTTTTAATAATCCATAACGATGGATGATGCTTCAAACCAGGAGTAGGTAGAGAATGAACAGGAGAGAACCAAATACTGAACCCTGAGGGACGCCTTAGGACAGAGGAGTAGAAGAGGTGCAGTTACTGATGCTTATAAACTACCTATCTATGAGATAAGACCTTAGCCTGGAGGGGGGAGTACCGATGATGCTGGATGGAGATTGAGGATGAGCTGCCAAAAGCAGCAGTGAGGTCAAGGACAAGAATACTGAGGTGTCCAGAGATTGTTAGTGATTTTGAGGAGGACTGACTCTGTGCTGTGTGCATAATCAAGATTGAAATGGGTCCAACAGATTTTAGGAGATGAGTTGGACTTTGAATTGTGAAATGATGACACCCTCACAGGGATTTTGGAGATGGGCTGGAAATTTCTCAGGATTTCTGGATTGAGTCCAGGGCTTTTGAGAATGAGAGCATCAGCAGCCAGTTTGAGTGGTTGTGGAACAGATCTGGAACTCAGAGACGAGTTTATGATTTCTGTGATAAGTGTAGAGATAGTCCTTAACAAGAGTTGATGGGGTAGAGTACTAGTTTTTCATACCCACCATAAGGCTGAAAAGTTCCACAGGGTGGACGAGAGAGAACAGAGACAGGGGGGATGGTGAGGCTGCTGTAGATACTGTCTATTTTTGTTTGGAAGAATAACAGGAAAAAATTGCACTTGTCGACTGTGAAGGATTGAGACGTGTGATCCTTGGGGCTGAGAAGTTTGTTTACTGTAGACAAGTGAACCTTGTGATTAGTTTAGTCAGAGTGTATGAAATGTGAGTGGTAGATGGACCAGTTGAAGGTCATCTTTGTAGGCTTAGAGATGGACTGTTAAACCAGTTAACCCAGTTTTCTTGATGGGTCTTTCAAGCTGGAGCTTGCAGGAATTCATTTGATGATGTACAGAGGTACACCAGGGGCTGAATGTGACTCTGTTCTGGTTTAGATGGGAGTCAGCTGATCAAGACTAGGGGAGAGTGTGTCATTGTAGTAGCTGACAAGGTTGGTTGGATTGTCAGGCACTGGTGGAGGGGATATGGACATATAAACTTACGTCAGATAGATTTTTAATACCTATTAATATTCACTCCGACCGCAGGTGTACCATGCACATGCACCATCCAGGTACAACAAAAACCTTCATAATCAGACTGGCCATTGGGCACACTGGGACAAATCCTGTTGGGTCACCACATCATTGGGCCAATGAAGCATCAAAACATGCATATTATTTTTAATGGCCATGTTGTGTCAGTCTCACTACAGGCCATCTCTGTGTGCCTGACATTCAGGGTGCGCATGACTGAGCCAGGACTGGGCTCACTTCACCAACACAGGTGTAGTGCTGCTGGAGCGCAATAGAATGACACACTGCCACTTTTTTATGACTCCGCACTGGCTATATACCTCAGAAAACAAAAAACACTAGCCATTACTCAAGACTTCACACAGCAATTATAACAAAATTTCACACAAATAGCTAATATTTTATATGACTCTGGATAAACAGGGATGTAACCTGAAACTAGTCTGAGTGGCAGAAGCATACAACCAGTGGTAATTCTAGTTATCCAAGTAAAGAAATACAATATTCGCAGTCAAATAATCCAAGTTAAACTCATATATATTTTCAAAGTGCTTGAAGATCCAATCATCACTAAACTGTATGTTGTGCAAGAGCCAATAAAAACAAATTGAATGGTCAAAGTTGTCATATTGACATGGAAGATGTAATGACTGAATGACAACCTTTTTTCTAGCAAGCTAACGTTAAGTAGTAAAGATGGAAAAGCAGAAATCATCCTTCATTCATCGTTCACTCTTCTGATGTTTCTTTATCTGTGATGCATTTACATAGAAACATTAAAGTCAGCCTATTAAACCTGGACAGTTTGTGCTGCTGGAGATGAAAGCTTGTCATATTCTCAACATGATGAAACTGTTCATAAAGCCAGTCTAACATCTGATCAGTTACAGCTGACTAATGTGTGTAAACCTGCCACCGTAGGAACAGTGGTTACATAACCTTCTTAATAAGCCACAACTTAACCGTTTATAGTGCGCTCTGGTACTTCAATAAATAGAAATATACCTCACACAGATGCCCCGCTACACCCCCCACCCCCACCCCCACCCCCGGGCTGATCTTGGGGGAGACACTGCTTTGAATATGCATTAGTGTTCCAGTGTGTCTTGTGTGAGTGAGTGAGGAAGTGAAATCAAGTAGTGCAGGTCAAACATGTGCAGACTGCTGCAGCACTGGAAGCTGGCATGTTGTGTAACGGCAGAGAGTCATGGGAGAGCTTTCTAAAAACAACCTGAGTGAGGAGGAGAGGAAGAGGAGGAGGAGGAGAATAGGGGGAATGGAAGGTTGGTTATCCTGTATAGACATTAACACAGAAAGTGTATTAATTAAAACTGATACCGGTCTGTGTACAACTGTTTACTTCATCAGTAGCATCAGGTGATGTAGACAAGGACTATGAGTTCAAGCTGTTCTACAACAGGTTTGACACAGCCTCACCTGTTCTCTCTCCCACTGCTTCAGCTGCAGCTTCTCCTACAGCATCTCCTCCACAACCTGACACTGCAGCTGCAAGTCCCTCCACACTGGGGTCAAGTCTCCTGTCCTTTACAGCAGAGGAGGTGAGGGCAGAGCTCAAGAGGCTACATCCTAGAAAAGCAACAAGCCAGGAAGAGGAGTACAGGGATCTGACGATGGCCTTCAGTGAATGGAGCTACAAGAACTGCCTCCTTCTGAACACCTCCAAGACCAAGGAGATGGTCATGGACTTTTGTAGATCTAGCCCCAGTCTGCTGGGGCAGCAGCATGTCCGACATGAACACAAAGAGACTGGACAAGCTGGTAAAAAAGGCTGGGTCTGCGCTTGGCAGGAGTCTGGACTCACTCAGGACTGTTGTGGAGAGACGCATGCAATGTAAAATGGAGGCCATCTTGGACCTCAGCCAAAGAAAGTGAATCATGAACTGGACTAATTTAAATATTATTGTTCATTACTTACTATTAACTATTATTATTACTGATGCTGGACACCTTAACTTCCCCTAAATAAAGTCTATCTATCTATCTATTTTATTAGTCCCAAAACCAAGAGAGATTTTGATTTTGAACATAGGAATTTTTACATTGATAAAATTAAAGGCCCTGTGTGCAGGATTTGAAAATGTCATAGCATCCCAGTGGGACTCTTTCAGATCATTAGCCACAGCCTTTTAGTCGCTAGGAGTCAGCACTAACCACCATCATCCCTATCATCATACACCCACCGTTGTTATCTCCATGACAACATCAGCTGACTGCGAACACCAGATCCAAAACACTCAGCATCCACTGGAAGAGGTCAAAGGTCATGGAGCAAGAGAGGGATTAAGGAGGACATTCAAGAACTGACCCCAGAGAACATCTCTGCACAGAGCCGTAAGTTACCATCTCTCTCCAAATACATTTTTTTTGCAGTAAAAGAGTCATCTACCTGGTTTTAATGCACATTTTCAATTTGCACATAAAAAAAGGTTGGGAGAGGAGGAAAAGTTGGTGTAAATGTCACTCGAGCTTCCGCTCCAGGAGAGATGAAAAAACATCAGGCATGTGTGGACCAATGAGGAGACAGTAACATTCTTTGAATTAATACAAGACACAACCATTTCCGTTGTCCAGTGTGCAGCTCTACGCCATCAAGCTTTCCATCACATTAATACTGTGATGAAGGTTCATTTGTGTATTACAGTAGGTTAGGCACTCTGTGGGTGGCAGGGACCAGCCAATCAGAGCCCTTGTTATTGGTTAGCCTACAGTAATAGTTTCATATTGTTTTTCGTTTAGCTGTAGATGTGGTGGGAAGTGGGTGAGACAGAAGGGATGCATTGGTAAGTTTTACATCCGTAAGTCATTTGGTGTATGTGTGCTTTCAGAAACATGTAGGTAGAATTGTGTACTATACATATTCTGTGCCTCGAGTTTTATTATTATTTTTATATTATTTATTATAATAAAGCATAAAGTTCGCTAGCTGCATGTTAACACTTAAAACAGGGATAGTAAACCAGTGACTTGCTAATTAGCAAATTACCTACTAGGTTAATGTAATTTGTATAGAGAGTCAGTTATGTTACTAGTAGCAGATTTTTGAAATGAAAACTGGGGACAGTTCTAGTTTAGCAGTCAATATATGATTAAAATGTCCAATATTTTTACCTCAAATAAAAAAGGGGGACAGTCCTGGTTTCATGTATTTTGTTGTACTATAATAAACTATGGTGAAGGACGGCTGATATAACAACAACTTTAAAGCAGCCGTGAAGTCCTATTGTCTATATCTATTCCTCAATTATTTATATTCCTTTAGTTAGTAAGGGTCCACTGATCAAAAGAATCAAAAGCATTTTTCATTAAACATTGTAATTTTGTCATGTACAGTTCATTGCAGACAGTCAGGCAGCTTCTTCTTCTTCACTTCTTCCAAAATAAAAACATTTTTTTCAAGTTCTAGCTGGGGGTCTTTGGTTATGTTTGACTTTATGGATAACTCTGGATAACTGTTTTGATGGTTTTAGCTTTCTAAACTGCTATAGCTAGCAGCCAGCCCCCTCTGTTGGCCAAAACAAGCACAATGCTAGACGTCTGTCTGTTTTATTCACAGTTAAAAACGGGGACAGCTCCAGCCAAGGACAGGCCACCAAAAATGGGGACTGTCCCCGGAAAACAGGGACATCTGGTCACCCTAGCTGTTTAATGATTACTTAAATAAACCACACACACATGCAGAAACCTCACCTGCTGTTAATAAACCTAAGTTGGGGGAACATCCCAACATCCCTGCATTCTGGCCAATGCACCACAGTGGTTACATACTCCCCACCAGCTACAGTTACAGTCAGAGTTATCAGGCCTTTCATACAAATACATACACAGTTTTCCTTTGTTTGAGGTTCTAATTTCGTCATCTCGTTGCACCCTCTTCTTCTGCAGTGGTATAATGGCACCTGACTGGAAAATTAGTGCCACTTACTGCTCTTGACGAACCAACTCCTAACATTTGCATAACAGTAGTGGAGGGAAACACTAAAATTAATTTATTCATATTTTATTTTTTATTAAAACAGAAATTTCCTTTGGTACATTTTTCTCAACCGCTGAACTACTGTATTCCTACACAGAAGCGCACCAACAGAGCGCATTGTATTATGCCGCAGCCGCAGGTCAGCTGAGTGAATCAGAAAGAACTAAACTTCACTTTGTTTGACGGGAAGATAAAGCACTGAAAATATTCTAAATGAAGCGTACATTCAAACGGATATTGGATTGTTTTGGTGGGCTTCTGTTAAAAGTGTCTAAAACACGTTTTTCTGCTGGCCCCATGCACACAAAGCCACACATCGCTCTGCCTCTGTGCCGGTGCTCCTGGCCGCGCGCTGATCTGAATCTACTGCAGGTAACACACTGACTATGCATGACGACCTCACACAAGCCCACGTCAAACAACCTGAGCTATCCCTTTAAATGAATTGATATTGAGTGGTTATTGAAGACCTGTAGGACTCTTTCTCAGATGTAACTGGACAGAGCTCAGTCTTGGACAGGTCCAGGACTTGACAGTCTTACAGCCATGTTGTCACTCCTGTCCACCCTAGTGAACCCACATCAGCCACCATTTCAGTGTGTCAGAGGAGGGTTCAGGGTACACTCTGGTCCTAGGCCTTTTTCACATTGTTCCCTGTAATGATAACATCAGTTTGCACAGGTCTGATTCAGATGAGACTGAGAAATAAGATAGCACTGTACTGACTTATTTATATTCATTTATACCAGCCGCAACTGCTGGTACTGTTGTCACATTGTGAGTCTGTGTGTGTGTCATCATGGCAAAACGTGGTCCTGGATACACCTACTGTAACAGAAACTAGCACAGAACTGTCTGTTGGTCCGTGGACAGATGTTGTCACCATTATAGTGTCACAACCTGCAAAATACAGTGAGGAAACTGTACAGGTGTGTAGTATAGATGAAAATGAAAGTGAGTTTGAAGATGGGTGAATTCTTATATTGTATGAGACAAAGATTACCTTGATATTTTTCTCACAGTTTTCTTATAATATCCCAAGATGTAAATTTCGAATTTGGATTTTAGAAAGTAAATGTGAACTAATCATAATGTATAAACACGTTTTCATTTAAATTTGATTTTCTTTGATAATCAAGTACCGTCACTTTAAGAGAGTGCACCTGGCACATTTACTCCAGTTAAGCTGTGTAACAAAGGAATCTAGTGGAGGCTAGACTAGCTGTGGAATCATATGGTTTTCATACTGTGTCCGATCATGTTTAGTTATTTTAGTAAAGAAACATCAGTGGATTCTACCTGCTTGTGACGTGTGAGTTTTCAACAACAACGAAAGCAGAATGGATTATTGTGTGGAACTACGTTGGTCGGACACGTGTATGACTACCAGGTAATTATTGTTACTGCCACAGAAAGTGCTCGGGGTTCAGGAAGGATGCTAGGACATACAAAGCTTGTGAATTTCCTACCAACAGTCAGCACTGGTTTCTTTTAACCCTACAGGAGACCTTCTACTAAGTTTACAATTCATTTTCAAGATACTTGTTAAAGCTGTAGTATTTACTCCAGAACAAACTGAAAGCACAGCAGCAGTTGTCTATTTACACGTCCAGTGTTCCCTCTCTTTTAGCTCTGTGTTTGGTCTCCTCCTGCTACTGAGGAAAACATCTGATGGTCCATGTTCACCAGCTGCTGTCTGACTGAGTCTGTCCGCTGTTGGTGCTCAGCAGGCAGAGGACAGCACCAGTGACAGTATAAAGAGTACTTACACCCTTTCTCATATAGATGAGTAAGTACTCTCGTGTACTGTACTGTACTGTCTATTGGAACCAACTTAATACTTCTTACAAACAGAGGACGGGGAGAATCTGCAGCCACACTAAATCAGTTGGTTTGTATGTTTACAGTACTAATACACCAAACACAATATGTAACAAGGATTCATTCTTTCACCAGTGAAATTCAAAATACAAAAATAAGAGCTGAACTATTAAAGAGGACCTATTATGGAAATCTTTTGTGTTCATAATTGTCATTCTTGGTGTCTACGTAAATAAATTTACATGCTTTAAGACATTACTTTTCTTCTGCTGTACATTTTATACCGTACTCTCTTCCCCCTCTGTCTGAAAGGCTCTGTTAGAGCTCAGGGCCCTCCCCCCCTCTAATTGTGCTCTAATTGGTCAGATTGCCAGCAACTACCATGGCAACGACATGTCCCGCATGTCTTGTGTAAACAAACTTCGGATGACAATATTCATAACTTGGAATATTAAAGGTATTATTTACTAAAGGAATATAAATAATGGAGGAACAGACGGTCCACAGGTAGGGAGTCTCCACCGCTTCACCTCCTGCTGGTTTACAATGCTGGGAAATCTGAATGAATTTAACGTTAGTGCTCATAGTTACTGAAAAATTAACTCAACAGTTAAACTGTGGATAATTTATCTGAGCTGAATGAGGTACAGCATGTCAACACTGACAAACATCTAAGCATTTATATCTTTGCTATGCTGCTTCTTACTAACGTGATCAGGTCGCGATCGGGTCGTGATCGGGTCGCTGTAACATCCACCAAAAATGCAGACTGACAGGCTTGCAAGGCTGAGCCCCCTGTTCAGCCACATCAAGTGGGGATACAGAAATAACTGTTGTGAAAATGAAGCATCTAACTGTGCGGGGTTTCTGAAGCAGTCCTCCTTGAAGTGCGGGTTCACATTATAATTTTTGGAGCAGTGGAGAACTGTGGAAAAATGGAAGAAGATTTCTGCAGAAAATTAAGAACATTGTCTTTTCGGCATGGCTACAAAACTAATGGAAACTCTTCACTATAAGTAGTTATGTGCTGTGCCTTGTGTGGGGGGGGGGGGGCGTGCCAAGTATTGATGTCAATAGGACCAGGAAGTAATGTCTGGAGCCCAGACAAGGCGTTTTATACAAAGGAGAAAATTGGGTTTTTACCCTCACAGAGTTTCTGCCATTGATGTAAACTTTGATCCTTGTGACTCTGGAGATCATTTACATGCACAAAAACCTATATAACACACTATAGGTAAGGAAAAACCCAGGAAAACATAATAAGTCCCCTTTAATCAAATATAATTAAACTCGCAATATCCATATTGCAGGAGCTGTCATTTTTCTGATAAAGGTAAAATGCATCAATAGCTCTTTAAGATGCTGCACACCAACTAAGCATGATAATCAAGTTCAATATAATACAGTAATGTATTGATCTGCACATTTAATTACGTGCTTAAAACAGTAACATGAGTGTTTAATTCTTACTCTGTTTACTCTAATTGTAAATCGTCTCTCTGGGCTTCAAGATTGTTTTATGGGTGAAACAGCAACAAAATAAAAATAGAGATGTGTTATTTATTTCTTTACAAACAGACTGTTGAACAAATAGAGCGAGTGGGATCGATAAACCTAGAGATACCATCTGCTTTACACAAAAAAACTCTCTGAAGCAACTTATACATATTATTGTGGATTTTTAACTGTTTTCCTGTTAGTATTTTCTCCTCCTCCAAATATTATTACTTTTTTCTGGTAATGTGACTTTTTTTCTCGCAATATTACAACCTTTTCCTCAAAATATGATGACAATTTTGTTGTAAAATAATGACTTTATTTTCTTATTAAGACTTTTTTCTTGAAATATTATGATTTTATTCTCAAAATTACGACTTTATTCTCATGTTATCATGACTTCATTCTTGAAATTTGAGATTTCTTTCTTCATTGTGGCTCTAATACTCCCATCTTAACATGATTACCTTCAGTCAGAATGACCTCACAGTTGTTTTCATCCACCAACCAATCAGCTGCAGTTTACATGTTTGTCCAGACTCTGTAATATACATGTAGTTCTTGACTTTGTTAAGCCTCGTTATTCTTGTTGTGCTGCAGAGAAGCTACAAATCTACAATGTGCTTCACACACATCTTCAAGCCGACAGCACAACGATCTACACTGTCACCACAGCTCCGAGGTGGACAACCTGAAAACACGATGCTTCCGGTCACAGCCTCACAGTCCCAACTCCTCCTCTGCTCTGTCATCTTTACACCCTCATTTTCTAATATTAGGCAGAAAGACTCAGGCATGAAGTGTGAGAGAAATCCTGGTTCAGTCACGACACACTGGAGCACATGAAGTATTTCAGCAGTGCAAAACCCAGAGGAAAAATATACATGATTAGAATGTTACTGTTCCACTTCTCTTCTTCCACCTCTTCATTCACAGACAGTGACACACACAGTGACAGACAGTAGACCTGCTGCTCAGAGCTGCTCTGTGAACAGCAGTGAAGTCACAGCGGTTTACTGATGACTGTAGTGACGTCACCCACAAACCGCTCACATGTCGACTTTGACGCCTGACTCAGAGACGCGCATGCTTCATGATCCCGGGACCCAGGGGCGCGGCCGGGTGGGGGACACACCTCCTCCGACCACACATGAACAACCACACAGGTCGTTTACTCCGACCCTCTGATACGACCCATGTCTCCTGAAATAGCATCCCTACCGCAGCAGGGGTATTAGACTATGGTTGTCATGGTTACAATAATAAACATGAAGACTGTACTGACAGCGGCGTACTGGAACATCGTTGCCATGGTTATGATAATAATGGTCATAGCTTGGTTAGGTCTAGGAAAATGTTGTGATTTGGGTTAAAATAAGTACTTCCTACCACAACATTAGACGATCTTGTTGCCATGGTTACAATAATAACAATATGGTTGACTTTATCGAACGGTCATGGATAATAATTCAACATAAATTTTCACATGCTCGAACATCAGTCTCTTGCGTTGTCACCAGACTTCCTCCTTTGCTCCTGTCATAATTACTATGACCGCCAGATGTCGCCTAGCAACAAAACGTAACTATGGGCCATAGTAACCTGCTGCACAGAGCACTACTATGATATTAGCTAGTGTAAAGTATTGATACAAATTTTGGTGATTAGTAATTAGTTTTACTTTTGAATTGTGAAGAGTTTTTAGACAATTATAAGAAGGTAGCACAGAATCATGTTAGTAGCAGTTGGGTTGTATGGAGAGCTGAGACAGTCGGTTAGTCGATCTACAGAAAATTCATTAGATAATAAACACACAGAACACAACAAAACTGAGTACAACTGTGCGGTATCACTACAATGGTAAATAGTAACTGTATTATTGTGAAGTGTAGATATTTGATCTGATGTGTCATTAAAAAGGGTAGATTGACTACACTGAAAATACAGACAACAAAGTCCAACCTCAGTACAACAGAGATCACACCTGTGATTATCAGGGTTCATGAACAGGGTCATGAAAGAACCTGTGATCACCACCACTTCCTCACTTTGGTCCTGGGTTGTGTCTGATTCAACATGGCTCCACATGGCGAGGAGCTGCGTCAACAAGAAGAAACCAGATGGAGCATCTGCAGATACTGACCACGAGCAGAAACAGCTGCAGCACTGATCAAGAGGAACAGGAAGAGCCATACCACCAACAACAGAAGAAGCAGTGACCGTCCTCAAAAACATTTCACTATTTACACAACCCTGCATTGAACAACAGATGGTAAGAGCTTCTGATTATCTGTGGAAACTGGTGTTTCATTGCCTGATCAGACACTGTTGGAGGTCCACCTGTGTGGAAGGTGTCCAAGAAGAAAACCCCTGCTCAAAACTGCTTTTTGATTCATCAAATGTTTTGCACTTGGGCTGCAACCAGCAGCTGTTTGCATCAACTCATCTTTAATTAAATCATTTTGTCTTTAAAGTACCAGAAAATAGTGAAAAAGTCCAAGGTGACATCTTCAGATGTCTTGTGTTGACCAAAGAGATTCAGGTATCAATGATAGAAAACAGAGAAAAGCAGAAAATATGTTGTTTTTAAATAATTAGTCAATTATCTACAAAATGTTGGTGAACTGTTTCAGCTCTATTCCACACTAATGTAGGTTTGCAAGTTAGGTTTGTACCAAACATCAACAGACGTCTCATAAGGATAATCTGAGATGAATGTCACTAAATGCAACCTGTGTTCTTTTTAATTAACAGTAAGCGACACATACGAAAATTCACCTGATGTGTTTTCCAAACTCTTTCCACTGTCTGTCACCTCTGATGGACAACAGAGGGTTAAACTGATGAACTCTGAAAACTGTATACCTGCTGATTCCCGTTCAGTGTCACAGAGCTGCTGCACCAGTGAAACAGACAGTGAAAGACAGGACAGAGACCGGTTACACACCGTCACAGGGCAGGATGCTGCTACAGACCGTACGTGCAGCCCAGGTCAGGTGAAGCAGACAGCAATACTCTGAGGGGGGGCTCTGAGTGAGGGCCACAGCTACAGCTGAGGACCCTGAGGTCCTGTGCTCTGGTTCTGGGGATGTGGGAGATTTAGTGATCCACTGCTGTGCGCAGCTTTCAGTTTTGGTGGAAATATTTTGCCATGCAGGATGGTAATCAGTGACCACCTTTATATTTTTAAATGTAGGTCTCCCGCTCCTGTGTATGGTCACTGTATATCTACAGTACATACTGTAATACAGTATACTCAGGGCCAACATGGTACAGACGACGTTACAGTAAAAGGCAGTTGTGATCACTGATAGTTCCACGGCAGCTGATCTGATCTGCGCTGAGATGATGGAGAGCTCCAGCACAGCTGCTGAAGAGTGAGCATCTTACAATATGAGTCACCGTCATTGTTTAAAGGTGTCCGATTACTGTGCCTCTGCAAAAACATTTACATGAAAAACAAAGACATTTAGAAAATGAATGTGTGGAGAAATAATCAGATAGTATAACCAGAGGGCTGCTGGTTAGTCAGTCACATCAAAAATAATATCTGCAGTCTTTAACTAAATATCTTTCAGTTTGAATGTGGCAGCTCAGACTCTCAGGTATGAGATGTAAATTGTTTTGACCTTTTTTTCCCTCTATTTTTTAATATTTGTAGGCAAAATGATTAATCAGGAAAATAATAATTAAAATAATGAGTTGATACTTGTAGCCGTTTTCTACTCCACTACCTTTCAGAGGGAAACAGCTGCGATCACTAGTTAATTAAAAGTTTTATAGGCTATACAAAAGATCTGCTTATAAAATCTTATGCACTGTCATAGATTAAAACACCCAACAGCAGGAAGATGCTGCTACATGTTAAAGATAGTATTAACAATCCAATAATTTCTTATACAATCATTTATCATAGGGTCTTTCTTCATGACTGATTCTTCTGTATTTTTATGTTTAGTGAAGTAAAGAAGCTGAGTATCTCTTCCAGCACTGGTCGCTGTACAGGAGCCTATGAGCACACCAGGACAGGACAGTGAGAGTCTGGCTGTAGGCTTCACTTGTGATTCTGCTGGGTGATATTTAATATATGACTGTTGTCAACCTGCCTCCATGTGTGGCTTCTCTTGAGTTAAGGTTCTTTCAAATTCATCCAGTAGCTGTTAGGCCAACCGTGGAGGTTCTCTCCAGTGAGAGGAAAATACCATCAGCGTCAGTTCACTGCTGACAGACCAGGACCAGCTCCCCTGTGTTTTTAATACAAGATGGAGAGGTATCAGTCCTGCTCAGCTTGTGTTAGGTGAGGGTGCAGAGGAGAGAAGTGACCCCATGTGTTGGCCCTGTAGAGGGGAGCAGCTAAAGATGGCAGCTGGTAGCCATGCTGTATGAGCTGGCATCGTTCAGAGGCCACCATGGTGCCAAGAGTGCCAACTGCTGTCAGAGCAGTCCTCTGCTCATTCATTCATTCAGTCCACACACACATAAACAAACACACACCATACTCACACACCATCCCTGTTACCCATCCCAAGGCCTCCATCCCAGCCTGCATCCTACCTCCATATCTGGCCCAGCTGGAGGATGTGGATGATGGACTGGCCGAACCAGACGCAGAAGGAGTAGTAGGCCGACCGTTTCCTGTTCCTGCTGCCCACCGCGGTGCTCGCCGTGCTGTTGGTCGTGGTGTTCTTGCTGGCGGTCGACGCCTGTCTCTGCGGCGTGGCCGGGTGGTGGTGAGCGGTAACGTCGCCGTGCGAGGCCGAGCCGCTCAGGAGCTTATTCCCGTCCATGTGGGAGCAATCGGCGGCGGATTCTGCGCCGTCCTCGGTGCCGAAGTCGTGGACGAACCATCTGAAGCTGAAGAGCTGGACCGAGAAGGAGCCCAGCACCACGAAGAAGAGCGTCAGGCCGAACCACCAGTAATCGCGGCGGAGGTAGTAGTCGACCGATAGCCACACGTCGGTGCCCACATCGGCCAGATACACGGCTACTGCGGCTACGATCCAAAGGCAGTCCCACACCGTGTATTTCTGCTGCTCCCTGCCCAGGCGAAGGCACGTCGAGTTGGTGCCTCCTCCACCGCAGCACCGCGACTCCCCGTTGGCGAAGTCCCCGTCCCCGGTGCCCGCAGAGTCGGGCTGGCCGCCCGGGTGGAGTCCCTGCACCGAGCCGGAGTGCTCCGAGTTCTGCAGGGGAGTGAAGGCCACGTCACTCTTCTTCATCTTCAGGACCCCGTCCGATTTAGCCGCCATTATAAGAAGCTGGTAATATTACTCTATTATTTTTGCTCCCTTCCTCCCCTCCTGCTCTCCTCTACCCCTGCCTCGCTCCGTCGACACCCTTCTGCGTGTCTCTCCTCCTCCTCCTCCTCCTTTCTGGGCAGGACTAGCTCCTCTACGCTGCCGCCTGCTCATAATACAGAATAAAGACAAAAAGGAGGACTGAACATGGCCCCGCGCTCGCTCCGATGCTTCGGTCCATATCACCTCTTCGCCGGGCTTCTCCCTCGGTTGATGATCCGCTCACATCCAGCCGACAGGAGGGGGGTTTCCGCTTTGTTTCCTCCGGCCTCCCCCTCGCCGATTCTGCCCCTGCGGTTCGTCAGTCTTCGCCCTCGATCAGTCCTGATGCTGAGGCTGATGTCGGGAATGGAGATTGAGGTGGAAACCGTAGCAAAGGAGAAGGTGGCGGAAGGCTGCAGCCATCTGCTTCTTCCATGGCACAGACTAAAAACTATGACATCATCCTCTTCTCTCTCTCTCTCTCTCTCTCTCTCTCTCTCTCTCTCTCTCTCTCTGCCTGTCTTACCGTCTGAGCTCCGTTACAGCACAAACCAAACACTGCTCTCCTTATAATCCTCTAAACACACCCGCACCTCAGTCTACCTGTGAGCATGCAGCCCGCCATGTGAACCAGGAAATAAAGAACAAGTCCTGAGGCTCCAGACTGGAGTTCAGTACCATGGACAGATCCTGCAGCCGCTGCTGCAACTTCACCCCAGTGTTAACCAAGTGTTTAAGCTCTGCTCACAACAAGGACATCATCATTTCACACTGTGCAGCTTCATCTGTCCTCTTACTCAGACTGTGGCCACGTCATTGTCTAAAACAGCATTGTGCACAAACACAGACCGAGACCCTAGTACACTGAAGTCTGTGTTTCACCGCCTTTACTGTTTTCTTCAGTTCACTTCTCATTAGAAGACTGAAAACAAACTCTCTGTTCTCAGTCTGTTGGACTAAACCTGACATGCGTTTTTTTTATCTGGAAATCCAGTTAATCAGAGTGTGGAGAACCACAGAGTCACTGAAAACTCTTCCTGTTGCTCAGTAAACATCATATTTATACCAGTGGCTTCATTTGAACTCCCTGAGGCATCAACAAAGAAAACATTTCCAGATAATATTTGTTTTAAAGATAGTGAATAATGCCGGATAAAAATAAAGTGTTTCTCTGCTGTCTAATACAGGACACAAAAGGCCAGTTGCACCAAACACCTTTTAGTCTTCTCCTTAAGGGTTCCTTAAAATGTTCCCTTAAGTATTTAAGATTTTCTCCTTATCTTAATGTAAAATTTCAGAAATCACTTAAAGTCAGTTAAACCCTTGCACAGAAGACCTTAGCAACAACAGGAGGATGAGATAGCGGCGCACTTCTTTAATGTTACCAGCTTCCCAAAAGTGATAACAGGTATCACAAGTGCAAATGGAAGCAAATCAACAGTCTCCATGGAAACAGTAGAATTTTACTGCTGTAAAACCTTTCATTGCTGTAAATTACTTAATTTTTTTCCTTAAGGAAAACTTTTAAGAGATTCTGTGTAACATCCTTAAGTTACTCCCTCAGCCAAGGAAAAATTACACCTTAAACTTAATACTTAAAACATAAGTAGAAAACTTAAGGTGTTTTGTGCAACAGGCCCCAGGTATTTAACAACAGAGCCAAGTTTCCAGTGACCAGATCTTCATCAAATCTTTAATGGAATGTCGTAAAAAAAAAGCTTATATGCTTTGTTCATGCAGTTCACAATTGTTTTCCCATTGTCCAAATACATAGGAAACTCCAACAGCAACTACATACAGCAAAAGCTGGGGATGAATCAATGCAGACAGCAACTAGGAAGTGAAAATAATAGAAGCACATCTGAGGATTCCAGTAATGGGAGTATATTCTGACCTGCTGCAGGTCCGTACCAGGGGGCAGTGTTTCCTGCCCTGTCAGTGACTCATGAGTCACTAAAAGCGACTCACATGTGACATTTGAGGTCTGTAGGCAATCTGGCATTCATGGGTGGAGTCGTAGGTGGGGCTGAGCAAGAGAAGAAAGAAAAATCACCCTTAAAGGGCCACACACACCTACAGCACTGTATCCAACAGGCAGCATGAGCCGACAGAAAGCATCACAAGATACCACACACAGAAAGGGGATGAAATATATAACAATAGATTATACTTTGTGTTGCAGATGAGCATGTAGCATGGTTCCTCCTTCTCAAGATTTCCCAGAATGCAGTTGTAAGACCAATCAATTTAGTGTTTCTGAGTGTCATTTAACTGCTTTGTCTGTTAGAGGTCATTGTACCAATAACATAATAGAGTGGTCTTTATGATACTAATGTTTGTTCATATTCAGAATAACTGTTTAATCGTCAAATCACAGCGATCCAAAGTGTTATCACTTTGTTACCTCCTGGTGCAATTACAGGAGTTCCTGATAGGCTGAAATAATGAACTGGCTCAGGCTAAGCTCATGGCACATGGGTCACTGGTTTTAGTTTTCTTCTGACCACACTGATCTGCTTCTCCAGCCACATGCATGCACCACAATTGTTACACACACTAATGATACAGCCATGGGCATGACAACGCCCATCCACCCTTTTGTCTGTGTGTGTTTGTTGGCCACTTTAGTCCAGAATAAAATATATCGGAAACAACTGTAAATATGGCCCTAACGTTTTTCTTATGGCATCACTGTCCTCAGATGGTGGAGCTACTGACTGAGATGAGACACTGAAACTTTCCTTTTGGTATAGTGAGTGAAATGTCTGGAATACTACAGGATGGATAGCCATGAAATTTGGTACCCTGTAATATCATTTATAATAAATAGCTTGAATCTGGATGTTTTGGACAAACCAAAGTTCAACTTCTTGGCTGTCAGATAGTGCCTTTTTCAGATATCATATCCCATTGAGTGAGTTCAGCATCAAACGTCATTTCTTTACTCACAAAGCGCTGTCTTCAGAGGTGGAAAGCACTCTTTTTTCTGTTACAGCTTTTTCTTCTTTTTTACTGAAGTTAGCATGGCCTGACCTGTATCAGCCTGTCTTGTCACTTAAGCAAATCACTGTAGCCTCCAATCTACCCTGAAGACAGAACGCTGCTCAGAGGACGTACTATAACATTATTATATAGACAACTATGACTGAAGCTCCTGTCAGGCTACAATAACCTCCACGCACAAGTAACAACACTCATGCGGTGGCAGAGAAAACTTACAAATTACCCCTTTAAAGTTATGTACATTTGAGTTAGAGTTGGCTAGTTGCTAGCTGTCTGCTCAGCTTCACTTGCTAATTGGAGTCACTAAACGTGAGCTCTCTGTGTTTGTGGTGTTGGTTCTTCTGGAGGATTCTTCATGTAAATATCAGACAGGTAATTTGACTTGCTGCTGCTTGACTGATTAACAGAACAAGTGGAAGTTGGTGCTCCTGTTTTTTGTGGTGAATGAAATTCTGCTGTTATTTCATTCATATTTTAGCTTTAATTGGCAGGTATCAATGTCTGCGCTAATTAGCTAGCAAATTAATTAGCCTTGGTTTAGCCTTTAAGCCAGACGCCCAGATGAGCAGCTGTGCTAACAATGCTAACAGGAGCGTATGCTTGCCACACCCCACCTTTTTGGCCATTTTTGGACTAGCAACTAAAGTTTGGTGGAGTCAGGCACTGCCAAGATGGCAAGGGGTGGAACAGCTCACTACAAACCCACTCTTCGTGTGGGCAACGTCACTGAGGCTACATCCATCTTTATTTACAGTGTATAGCTAGAATGCCAACAGTCAAGGCAGGACCGGCAGGATTGGGATAATAATTCAGACCAGGAATTTGACCTCAACCCAGGCCAATCTCTCACATTCTTAACAGAGCATAACTGTGTTTTTTTTGCTTATTGTTTATGCCAGTAACAAACATTTTACTTTTTTACATCAAACAAGATTCATTCAAAATAGTCATCGTGACTTCTCTTTCATGAGTTACTCTCTTCCATAATGAAGCTACAGGAATAAATATTGATATGTAATAATGTGTGTACACTTCTGGAACCTCTGTTTTGCAGCTGGTACTTCCTCAGAGCTCTGACTGGGGTTCAGTTGATCATCATCAAGCTCAGGAAGCTCTGAGTGACTGGAGCTACCTCCACCTGACAGAATGCCTACACATCTCCTGCTTTCCTACAGTACATAGCATGATTAACTGTTGATTATTCATTTTTTTCAGAACCTTCATTCATAAAACATTTACCGTCATACCATCAGGTGGTCTACACCAGCCTGACACTCCAGGCCAGTCAGCTGACCAGGTCAAAGGAAATCCTCACACGGTGCTCACAATGGCCAGTCTGGACAGACCCGCCTGCAGACCAAAAACAATACAAGTGGGTCACTTTTCATGACTCAGTCTGAAAACAGTGCCCAGTCACTTAGAGAGCTCGGTGCCGAAGCGCTGACCTGCTGCAGGTCAAAACTACATCCCCAAGCCCCTCTCCAGAAGTAATCAAAGGGAAGGAAATCTATAAGAACAAGCGCCAGGAGAGCCATAAAGTACAGTACCTACAACAAGCAAACACATCAATAAACTCCATCCCTGGTTCAATGTTTATGTCAACGTTCAAGACCTGCAGAATGTCTCACTAACAAAGTTCTTTGTGTGCGTGCGTGTGTTGGATAGTGTTATAACAAATCAAGATGGTTCTTATACTAACCCTATTATATTACATCAGATTAGTTAACACTACAGAATGCTTCACAGCAGAGAGAATGATGCAACCGAGCCCTGGGCTCTCTGTTACTACTCACAGCTGTGCTCTGTCTCTGCGCATAAGGAAATGAGGAAATGAAGAAGAGCTTGTACACAGCTTAAAGCTGTCCTCAGCCTCTGTCACACTCATCAGGATTGGCTGAGTTCACATGAACGACCTTATATATTCATGATGGCCGTAACAAAATCGGCGGAATCAGACATTTCTGCCTGATGTCTTCTTCTTCCTGCAGCACAGACAGGATTTAAGACTTCTAACAATTTAAATATGAGCTTGTTAATGTAGCATAACCCCAAGCACTGAAACATAATGAGCTGCAATGAGGGAAACGGTCAGATGACAACATCCGATGACCACAGCTGTTCATTTTCAATCGTTTATATTTCATATTAGGTCATGATTTTGAAGCTGGGACAGATGTAAGTAACAAAAATGACAATATAATCAGTAACATTTTGAATTCAAACACTTATAAAGGGTCCTCTGCCGTTATGTAACCTGCATGAATCTAACAACTGTTACCAGTTGTCTTTCCAGATTAGTCACTTTGAACCCCAGTAAATTTAACCGGGTGTTCAAAGTCCAGACCAGCTGTGAAGAATAATAGGGAGGCATTGTTGTAACATTGCATGAACAGGGACTTTATTTCTCTCCTGTGGCCGGGAACAGAACAAACAGCTGTCCAGTAACTATTATGCTGCAACCATGAGCTCATCCAGACACTTTATGGCTCAGTTCCGTTACAAGTACATCTGCATTAAGCCCATTAATGCTGTAAACGCATCTTTTCCTCGTCCATAGACCTGCATCGAGACCAAAACAGAAGATTTGGGGAAACAGAGCCAGATTGTGTAAATGTGAATATGCTGGGCCGATGTTTCAGTGTGAACAGAGTAAACACAGCATCAGCAAAACGATGGCTAGCCCAGTGACTGTTGGGGGCTATTTGGCAGTATATTACATTACATTATATTACATTCATTTGTATCCAAACCATGTAGGAGCAAGAGCTAGATACACTCCACAAGTGTGGAGTGTATCTCTTTTGAACACTGTCCTGCAGTAAACATACAAAACACTGTATAGATGAATGTGAAATATACAGTATATTAGTGGAATGTTCACTTGGAGACTCCCTTGAAGAACAGTGAAACAAAGAAGTGAAATGTACGGTTGCCCCGAGAACTCAACGTACTACAGCTTAAGAAAACAAATGCAAATAGACAAAAATTGACGAAATTCATTAAACATCTTCATCAATTTGACAACACATAAGCTGCAAATACTCAGAACACAACAGAAGTGTTTCCAGGGGACAATGAAAAGTACATGTGTTGTCAGACAGATGAAGATGTTTCTGGAGTTGTTTGTGTTTTGTCTGTTTGCGTGTGTTTTCTTAAGTTGCAGTGCGTTGAGTTCTCAGGGCCACCGTAGAAATGTGATTGGCTCTCTACCCAACAAGAATTGGATTTCATGCGCAGGTAATGCAGTTTCTTAGTATGAACACACAGAACATCTTGTTACACTAAACGTGACATCTTCACATTCTTCAGCCACATGAATCACAACAAGTGAATGAATAACAAAACTAATGATTCATGCTAGTTTACTTTCACAAGAGCCTTGACCAAGATGAGGGGCCACAAGGTCCTTTGAGTGATGGTATGGCTCAATGTCCGGAGGCAGAGGAGTGCAACAGTTGGGTTGGGGAGTAGGGTATGACTATGGCTTGGATGTGGGAAGGTGCCTTTCTCTTCACTGCCCTGCACCAACAGGGGGCCAGTGTAGTGAACAGAGAAGAGGAGTGGTATGTTAAACATACACTGAATATCAGATAGGCGTTGTAGGAGAATTATAAGGCCCAAAGATGTATGACTTGATATCACCTGGTTGGACGCCAACAGGAGTACAAGAGCCAATGTAGGAGAATAACAAACATAACAATAACAAAAGATATGGTTTGGCGGCCAACAGAGTGGGCCAAGACACTTTGACTGTTTGGGAAAACATCTGGAAAATAGGAGATTGGGAAATCAAGAATAAACATAACGTTAAGGCGCATTGCCAGTAGAGCACGATGACCTGGAAGGGAGCCACTGTGTTCTGCCAGGAAGAACACAGTGACCTGGGTGTGCGCCAGGAAAACATAATTGGTTAATAGATAGGCAAGAGTAGTATGACGAAGCCAAAATGATTGGAAAACAGGATGCACATACACACACATAGCCATATGAGATATGAAAGGACATGCCTAATTCTGTGTTTGGGTTTTTTATCTCCGTCTATGACTGCGAGTAGGGCCGCTGTGAATAAAGAGACTCCCCGCTCTGACACTTGTGTCTCGACTGTCTGATTCCTTTTTCGATCCACCACTTCTCGCCACAACAGCGTCATTAGTGTGGATCAGCTGCAGAGGTCTACTGGCAGACATCGGGGGTCCAGCGTGGATGGAGTCACAGCAGTCCAGGAGACAAGTGCCTGGATGAGAGTGATGACCATCATTCAGGGTCACTTGTCACTTGAGTCAAAGTGGGCATTTGTGTAAACTTTGAAGGGATTCCCTTGAGGATCTCTGGAGATATTGCGTTCACGAGGCCGAAATTATGTTTTGTGATGTCACCGTGACCTTGACCATTGACCTTTAGCCACCAAAATCTGATCAGTTCATCCTTGAGTCCTAGTAAATGTTTGTGCCAAATTTGAAGAAGTTTGGTCAAGGTGTTACAAAGATATCGTGTTCACAAGGCCAAATCTGTCTTGTGAGGTCACAGTGACCTTGACCTTTGACCGTTAGCCACCAAAATCTAATCAGCTCACCGTTGAGTCTCAGTGAATGTTTGTGCCAAATCTGAAGAAGATCCTTCAAGGTGTTACTGAGATATCGTGTCCACGAGAATGCTACGGATGGACGATCTGAAAACAATATGGCTCCGGCCCTGACTGTCGCTGGCGTGGACGCATAAAAAGCGAAACTACACAACGAGGGCAGAGCAGCACCCAGTCAATTTACAGTGCACAAATCCCAGGGTTCTACAAAAGGTGGAACTCAACTGCAACAGCATTTTCCATGGCGTTACCCAGACACGATCAGAGTGGAATGGCGCGGCCACCTCCATCAGTAACATACTGTATGACACCGACTGAGCACACACACTGCATAGTGTATTGCGCAGGAACTAAGGAAATTTCGTGTGGAGTGGGAAGTTGTTTGGATGATACTCTTAAGAAAGCTACAAGCTGCAGTAACGCAGGCCAATCAATCTGCCCCTTCTGACAGGCACAGTTTGAACAGACACTGCACAAGCGAAGATAAAAAGCAGAAGCAGAGAGAAGACACTGGAAGATGAGAAAGTCCTCCAATAGTCTTCTTACACTTAGTCCCTCTCAAGCTATATTTCTCACTACGCAGTGAGTCAGACAGCCAAGGCACACAGAGATGGCCATGCAAGGTGAGAGGACAGAGAAGAAGAGGGGTGGTGGCAGATTCAGGGGAGGGGAGAGATGAGAGAACAGAAGAGGAGAGGCCGGCGGGGAAAAGAGAGCTGAGGCTGTGGCGAGTAGAGATAGTTAGAGAGAGATGGGGGAAGGTTGTGAGTGGTTGTAGGAGAATGGGGCGGAGAAGGACACAAAAGCAGTGATCAGAGAAAATGCAGAGGGGTAACAGTGTCTGTAGTAAAGCAGTGTCCAGGCTTGTGAGTGGGCGAAGAGCGGAATAGACAGAAAGAGAGAGAAAGAAGAAATTCAGACTTCAATGACTGGATGTTGAAGTCTCAGAGTGAAAAGCCGAAAAGTCTGGACGATGTGAGAGGAGTGTGTCTAACGCCAGTACCACCACCCTGCCCTCCAGATGTGGGAATGTGAGCGATTGAGTACACATCTGACTGAGCAGAAGGGGGTGGCAGGGCGGCAGTTCTAGTGTGATCCATGTCTCAGTTGAAGCAAGAAAGGGGAGGGAGAGAATGGAAGCACTGCCTGAGATGAATGCTTTTAGTGAAGCCGAGTGGCAATGCGAAAGCCCCCCCTGCCATCACTCGTGTGTGAGTGGAGAGAGTCAGAAAAATGAGGTGGCTAGGGTCAGAACCCCGAGGAAGACCCAGCGTCTGCACATAGGCAGAGCACAGCACCGGGAGAGGAAGCAGGCAGTCACTCAGTCAGAAGAAGAGTTGGCCATTTGAGAGAATCTTTTCTGCTTGTCTTAGCCTTTGTTCGGTGAACGGAGCCTGAGACTGAGACAAAGCTGACACTTCCAGAAGCAAGCTTTGTGTAAAGCTACTCTCCCTGATTGCTAATTGCCTACCTGGAGCTACTTCCTGATTGCAAACTGTCCACCAGAAGTGCAGACTCTAACCTAGAATTAGCAAGACAAAGTCTTAGCAGCGACAGTAACTGACACTGCTCCCAGTTTCAAGTGGAAGGTCATCAGTATTAATGGAGAGTAGGAAACTTAAACCTAGTACACAAATTCTTCTCCTCATGTCCCGCTAGCTGTCCATTCTGTGTGTGTGCTTAGAAAAAATCTGGTGTTCCTACACAGCCCTGGCTCTGTAAATGGGAAATAAACAAAGTGGCTTGGACCAAGCCACACGGCAATATTCCAGCCAATCAGCAACAGGGATATCCGTGCTTGTGCACAGAACAAAGAAAAGAAGAAGAGGGGAGACAGGGGAAAGAGCAGCAGGGCAGAGACTATGAATCTAGCAAATGCTAACAGACAGTGCCAATTTGAGCATTACCAGGGGAAGAAGGAGGAGCAGTGTACCCTTCTATCGCCGCCGCACCATTGAGACCAAGAGACTGTTGACAATGGTGAATGTACGTACACCTGGTACACAAATGTCTACCGGTGACAGTGTGACGATTGCGTATACTCCATGACACAACCACATTGTGAAAATGGAGAAGTCAAACACGTTATGAGGAACACCAGTCAATTGTTTACATTTATTTTGACATAGTAGAGAACCCAGCATGCACTCTGACTGAGACTGAACCCGTGAGTTGTATCTGTCGGTTCTATCATTCGATACAGTATATCATAACAAAACTGGTATTAAAAGCACTTGTAGGTCTGACATCATCAGCAAGTTACAAACCTATTCAACATGAGTTCACGTTCATCGCGTAGGGCATGCTGCCGCATATTAATCCCACTTTCACAGCACCCAATGTAACGCCAGTAACATAATGTTAATCTGTAAACTGATCCGAATGCAACACTCACATGTCAAGTATAAACATGCACAATTATATTTATATAATTTTATTTTACACACAATAAATAAAACACAACAAATGTGCAGTAAACACAGATGATGATGTGATTCAACACCTGGAGCCAGTATCATGGAATTAGATCTGTATTCCTGTATCAAGAAGCCTGTTCACTTTTAACTGGGGTAGATCACCATGGTAACCTATGCTGCATGGCTAATCTGCTAGAGATTAGGTTCAGTTAAAAGGATCCGATGCCAACAACCAGACCAATCAGATCACTGTCCATTAGTCTACAAGATCCTGCCAGGGACAACAGTGAAGTTTACAATGTAATTGTCAGTAGAATGTCAGTAGAATCTCGTTTTCATGATAATGACATCAGGGATAGAGGGAGTGTTTCTTACACAGTCACCTGTGGACTCTGGTTTGAGTTCAGCTTAAAATTTCCACTCTCTGAAATGTAGTTAAGAAATGATGGTGTAGAGCTGTTTGCATGTAGATAATTAAACCTCTCAGCTGAAACCAACAGTATTTGATGTCATCATGTTCTGCTCTAATGCTAATTTAAAGCAGCATGTAGATCATGACACACCCGAACACTGTCCAGTGTAAAAAGCTGTTGTTGGAACATAAGCAAACATTTACAGAACTAAAACATAAAGAAAACTGTGTCTCTTGTGTCTGAGTTTTAATTTGAAAGGTCGACAGGATCACAGCTGCAGGAAACAAGAAAGAGGAATTGAGGTGTTCATTATTTCTTGCGTGGCACTTTGTCACCGAGGGGGACCTCGTCCATCAGTTTCTGCAGAGAGACCACAGAGGGATGTTAGTCACACCCTATCAAAATAAAATATTATAGATCAAATATAATGTACGGAAAATATTAGTTCATACAGTATGATATATAGACTATACAGAAAGGTTTCTGAAATAGTGTTATTTCATCCGGTCAGAGAAGTAAAAGACGATGTAGGAATTAGAACTAATCCATTAACCAAGAGCTGCTGAGACATTTCACTCAAAACAGCAAATGTTAACCTCATGGTGGTGCTAGAGGAAACATTAGGGGACCATCAAAGTAATAGTCCACCCAACCCACAGACCTACACTGCAATCCATAATGTATTAAGTTATGTTCATCAATCAGACACATGGATGCACAGACACACAAACAGAACCACACACTCACCTCGAGCAGTCTGCTGTAGTAGGTGAAGCCGTCCTCTCCGTCCCTGCGGTTGTCGTCCACCTTGTACCTCCTGCAGGCCAACAGCAGCTCGTTGGAGCTGTAGAGGGGGGCAGGGTCGATTGAGTGGCTGTTGATCAGGCTGACCAGGTACTCCCGGTAATGCTTCCTGGATACCAGAACACCACCATGTTAGCATGTTCACACACTGGATACTAGAGCACCACCACGTTAGCATGTTCGCACACTGGATACTAGAGCACCACCATGTTAGCATGTTCATACACTGGATAGCCTACTATAACATCACGTTAGCATGTTCATGCACTGGATACCAGAACATCACCATGTTAGCATGTTAGCACAATGGATACTAGAGCACCACCACGTTAGTATGTTCGCACACTGGATACCAGAATGCCACCAGTGAGCATGTTTGCACACTGGATACTAGGGCACCAACACGTTAGCATGTTCGCACACTGGAATCCAGAACACTACCACGTTAGCATTTTAGCACATTAGATACAAAAACACCACTGCGTTAGCATGTTCGGACACTGGGTACTACCACATTATCACGGCAGCTTCTGCTTGTATTGATGAGAAAACTATGAACTGATGGTGTAACAGATGAAAGGTGAGATGTGTTCTTTTTACAACTTGGGTCTTTCGCATTGTTGGACACTTTTATTTGATTTGACTGTGGAGAGAACCAGGCTTTTATTTGAGTCAGAGTTGTTTAAAAAAAAAAGAAGAAAAAAAAGTGTATTTCTAATTTTATCTGCTTTTAAGTTTATTTGATCATATGAACATGAAGACCCCTTCATGTTTACCTGTTGTCTTGATATATTCATCGTAAGGAACATTCCCACAGCTCCTTCTTTGTCTCTCTGACTCCCTGTACTGTTTCACTCACTGACTGAACATCTTCCAGTACCTTGTATTTTGTTTGGTGTCACGGTCAGTGAGTCTTTGACAGCAGCTTAACAGTGACTGAAAAGCAACAAGGTAGAAGCGACTGATGAACAGTGTTAGTGTTAAAAAAGAGAAAGTGAAAGCAGCAGAGTGGTGAGATGCTGGAGTTAGTGCTGAAGAAATGTACACTGTTCTGAATTTATCACATCAGTCATTATAGTACAGATAATTCCATCCCCAGTTTTTATGCCTCGTTACCAGTGACAGCCAAGGCCAGAGACGTTATTCATCACTACACTTCACTATATGTTAAATGAGTCTGGATGTAAACTGTAAAGGGTGGTAATTCTAGTTTTATGTGGAATTTATTAAAGAGCAGCTAACTGGTAAATTTATGGTCATTACTTTTCACTGCTGAGACATGGAGACATGGGGACACCTGGACAACACCAGCACACAGAGCAGTCAGTGAAATCAGAGTGAATACATCTGAAATGCCCATTATTATCATCCATTTTATAACTACATGTATGCAAAACATATTATAATATATTCTGCAGATTATAATAAATAATAACATCAGCTTTACCTATTTTCAATTCAGCCTGTTTGAACTTATTTGTTATTTTTTATTATTTTTGACACTAGGTTTAGACACTAGGTGGAACCACAGTGTGACTGAAGGAAGCATGACCTCCAAAATGGTCACACACAGGTGAAGAACAAGTGCACCTTGGTTAATCCTAGTGACTCAGGGTCTAAGACACATACTGTAGCACTTATAAAATGTTGCCTTGGTTACAGACAGGAGGCAGTGACACTGAATAAAGCATCTCACTCGCAGAGTCCAGCGTGTCCATGTTGGGTCTGAGCTCCACAGGCTGAGTCCGGCTGTTGCCCTCCCTCATCCTTCTGCTCTATCACTCCACACAGACCTGAGAGAATCAAAGGTAACACGCGAATATGATACACATTTAAAATGGCTGTTTGTAAGTTTTCTATGCTGCTGAACATGGTTTCTTGTGGTGATTGTTGCTTGACAAGAGCTTCGGCCATAGGTGTCTTCTTAATACAAGAGGTTATATGTCCTCTGAGCAGCTACATCTTCAGGGCAGATTGGAGGCTACAGTGACTCAGTATCAGAAAGTGATGAGACAGCTAGCTGGTTAGCATGCTAACTCCAGTAGTAGAAAAGGAATGATAGGGACAAGAGTTAACATTGAAGTTTTCTTCCACCTCTGGAGAAAGCTGTCGGTGAGTAAAGGAATGAAGATTGATACTGAACTCACAACGTGTCTAGACTGATAAGAAAACGGCTGGTAATGCTATGTTAACGTTAGCTATGTAGCGATAGCAAAACTTACAAATAGCTCCTTTAAAATTACATCTGCACGGAGTATTTATCCTATATTTCAGGCTGTTGATGGTTACACAAATAACCCAAGCTCCAAGCTCTTCAGCTGAGGCTCAGCTACTGCTGTCTTGAAACAAAGAGCTACGCCATACATGTGTGATTAAACTGTCCTGTTACTAAAACTTCACCCAGAATTCAGGATTGTCAATGGTCGTGACATAAACAGTAACAACCGCACTAACCATTTTCACAAGACACCTGTGTGTACTGTTCAGATTTATGTCCCAGGTTAAATAAAAAAGTAAAATACAAAGTGTGCGTCGTGTCCTGACCCACCTGTCTGTGTTCCAGGAGGAGGTTCAGTGTTGAAGGCCACTTCATTATTCTGAGTCACAGAGAAAAGAAGGACACTGGTTACTCACATCAGTCTGAGGAGCAAACCACAAAAACAGTTCACAAAACGGCACCACTTCTGGTTTGTCACTGGACAGAACAAAATTAAATTCAGAGTTAAAGTTAAGTCCCACTTATACAGGTACGCAGTGGGAGGAACTACTTTGGGTACCTTTGATTCTGGAAGTCCTGTTCCTTTTTTTCCATACACACTTTGTGAAATGTTATCTTATTGTGATTTCTGAAATTTTGTTGTACTTTGTCCAGTGTTGGCCGCCATAGTTTTCCCACTGGGAGACCGTCATTATAATGACTTAAATTGAACAGAATCATGTTGCAAAGCAAAACAAATCCACCTTATAAACGTTATTCACAGTGTTCACAGAGGATTCACAGAGAGGTCTGTGTGAGTACCTGGAGTAAAGCCTGCAGTCTGGAAGGTTCCCAGTCTCTCAGATAGAAGAGGCAGTCTCTGGGATGATGGGCATGTAGTCCAGACACACTGCACTCATCCACGGCACAGGTCTGATGTGAGGTCAGGAGAAGAAAAGACTCCTGTCACTTGTTCATATCTGTCACATGTAAATCACCTCTATAGTGACCTTAAAACACATTTTTTTTGTCCTCATTATAATCCTGTATGTATTCTGAGCGGGAGTTTAACTCCCTCAATCACCAGACTGGATGAAGATCATTCAACTTCTTTGCTGGCAAACAATGTATCCTGAGTAGTAATAAAGAGTGATATGTGGACCAGCATTTCATCAAATAAAATACAACACTGTTTCCATGACGATTTTGATAACTACACCATGGTGCCCAGATAGAAAATGAAACTTCATGCCCAACATATACCTGGGTGCTTGGCCCAAGTCTGGCTCATATACTTCCACATCTGGGCAGATTCCAGCTGTTATCCTGCAGTATTGACTGACAGCTAGAAGATTTTCTGCGTGTTGATCCAGATATGGAAGTAGCATCTGACAATCATGTCAATCACATGGGCCAGATTTGGGCCGTGGAACCGGGCGTATACTGGGCCAGAAGAAAACAAACATGTGGCCCCAGTATGGGCTGGATTTATATAGTTACCTGGGTGAGGACGACAGTATTTGTCAGACTTACAGTGTGGAAAGGGTTGTTGCAGCCACTGCAGAACTGGTAACGACACTGTGAGCAGCAGAAATGCATGCAGCCTCCTTTAGACAGCGCGTACTGGAAGCGGCAGTTAGGACAGGCTGGAGCGAGGAAGGAGAGGAGGACAGGAAGGGTGCGAGACAGACAGGAGGAGGGGAGACAGAGAGAGGAGGGAGACAGCATCAGCACTTTAAGGAAAACTGTTTTCATCTAATGTACAAGCTGATAATTTATTCACTGAATGAATGTTTCATCTCTGTGATCTCGCTGCTGTGAGAAGGTCACACTGAGGGTAAGCTGCCTGACTGGAAAGACTGGGAGTCACTGAGCACGAGCCAGGAGAGAATCAGAGGGTGGGAGAACTGACCTTCACATTTCACCTGAACACCACCTTCCCTGACTCACCTGGTGTACCATCTGTGACCACTGAGGTCGCTGATATGTTATAAAAACATGAACTTTTATTTGTCAAGAAGGGCTATAGAGATCTCGAAGGATTTCTAAGAACAGCACATGCTTTGTATTAATAGTAACAGTGGTAACAGTAATAGTAAAGCAGTAGTAGTAGAAATCTATAGCAGAGCCCAGAGCAGACAATCCAACAGGACCAGCAGTATCTGTTCAGAACCCTTGAGTGCTGGCCAAGGACACAGCAGACGCTCTTTCTGGAACACAGAGCAGCAGGATGATGACTTCCTTATCTCCTGCAACCAGGACACTGATCCATTTGATGCCACAACCCCACCCTTAAGTTTTCTACTTAAGTATGACACTTAAGCTTAATTTCTCCTGAACTGAGGCAGTTACTTAAGGGGGTTGCACAGAATCTCTTAAAAGGTTTCCTTAGTTAAGGTAAAAAATAAAGACATATACAGTGGGAAAATTCTACTGTTTCCATGGAACCCGTTGATTTGCTGCCATTAGCTCTTGTGATAGGCTACCTGTTATCACTTTTGGGAAGCTGGTAACAATAAAGGAGTGTATTTCACCACGGTGTTCAGCAGATATAAGAGAGTTTAAACTCTGACCCCCCATACCACTGATCTGTGGGCATGACACACCTCAACTGTACCTGACCAGAAAGATCATGTGACATAAAACTGTAGAGCAACCACTGAGCTGTGGAAAGTAGAAGGATCCAACTCTAGAGAGTCAGACCAATCATAAACTGCAGGTTAAATCTGGGATGTATAATCAGTTCCTCATCGTTCAGGGTGACTGCTGGTTGTGGGAACACTCTTCTTGGGATGCCTTCATTTATCACCATAAACTCAGTCATGTTGCAGTTAAGACAGAGTCAGAGCTACCTTTAGTTTGGTCGCTAAGGTCTTTAAGTTTAACTGACCTGAAGTGATTCCTGAAATTTAATTCCTACAAGTGAATATTTTAAGGAAACCTTAAAGAGAAGACTTAAAAGGTGTTTTGTGCAACTGTTTTCTTTTTAAGGAAACCTTAACTCAGACCTTAAGGAAAATATTAACTTAAGTTGGTTTCCGCAAACCGCCCCCTGACCTCTGACTCGCTCATTCACCTTACAGCTTTATATTCCAGCTTTCTGGACATCAGAACTTTGGACCCAACTCTGCAGTATAAGAAGAAGACTCCCAAGGGTGCACGCAGTTGTATCACAAAACCCTCTATCAACTTCCAAAATGGTTTAACTTTAATCTGCATTTCTCTGTTGATCTGACTCTCTGCCTCTCTCAGTCACTTCATCGCAAACACATTGGACCACAGCTTTGTATTGTTATCCACCCTTTTCCTGTTGTGTCTGTGTTTTGTGTTAGCTGTAGTGTTTAGTGTTTAGAGTGTTAGTTATAAATGTGTGTTCAAACTTTCTTTTGCTTGAATCTCGGTCACTTAACCTGAAAAGATCTGAAGCACACAAACCATAATTAGGATAATTAAAGAGACTTGCTTCCATAAAATAAAAATGATAATAAATTAATAACAACCATATTTGACATATATTTGACCTCTTGTTGTTTGGCCAGCATGAAGGACTATTATTTCACTGGATGGGATATGTAGAGTAATATTTCCCTCATTTCAGCATCAGGAATTCCTACAGAGATAAAGTCCATGTCCTTTACTTCTTGTGCCACAGCGTGAGTCTCTCTCCCGGTGAGACACTCTGCTGTTTGAAGATGCTCTCGGATTCTTTACTCAGCCTCATTTCAGAGTGGAAAATAACACTTTAGTAAGGTTTGTTGTGGAGAAGAACAGTGGTGGTGGTGTGCAGCCTTAATTAGATAAGAGTGTGGGCTGGAGGAAATCCTGTTGTCTACCACTCAGCTGGTTACATGCTGTGTTGTTTTACAGTCACATATCCATTATCAGTGCTCGAGTAGATCCACACATTACCTTCAGCTACTGCTGATAGAAAATAAAACCGGATTAGTGTGTGTGTGTGTGTGTGTGTGTGTGTGTGTATTCTCACTGATGCCGTTGTCTCTGAGGTATCCAGCCAGACCCTGCTTCTGATACTCTGGATCATTCTCTCTCTTCCATGACTGGTACTGTTCACAGGACAGACCTGCATGCTGGGACTCCCACTGCAGAGCACAACACACAAACACACACACACATTTCTGTTCTGCTGGTGACTATCTGTCCCTCCCCGTCATGAAATCAAAGCTTTAAAAAGGAACTAAAAGGAGCCAAGTGTGTGTTTTCAGTTAAGTTAAATCGGCTCACTATGTTTAAGAAGCATACTAATAAACTCATTAGTGCTACTTCAGTTAAATTTGAAGTTTGTATGTGTTTACAGTGTAATGTAGAGCTCTGTCCATGACCATAGTGTCTTTAATTTGAAAGGTCGGAAGGATAAAAAGACAAAGAGTAACGTCAGACTCTGACTTTGGTTCAGACTGATGGGCACAGCGGCTTGTGTCAGACACGATGGAGTCAGACCGGTGTTGGCTACACATAGGTAACAGGTATGTTACTGAAATTTCAAATAGTCTTTTCAGCAGTTAAGAACATTTATCATTAAGCGGCAGAAGCATTTATATATAAACTAATCATTAGATTTATTAGATACAGATTTACCTTTAATGAGAGACCAAACATAGAGAAACATCAAGACACCACAGAGTCACAGAATACTTACAGGCTTTTTACACTGAGCACAGAAACTGTTGCGACACTGAAAACAGGTAACCTTCAGCTGGTCTCCATCATAGATAAACCCATAGGAACACTGAGGAGAGGAGAAAGAAATATAATATATTATGAATACACTGGCTTTGAGTGTCATTTAGCTACATTCTTGAATACAAAAACATTTCAGGCCTAGAAAAATTGCCATTTATGTGAGTTGTGCTGGTTTAAAGTCAGCTTTGCTAAACTAACTGTACATAAAGGAAATGGCATTGAGTGAGACGGACATGTACAGAATCTACTCGGGGCACTATTTTAATTGTGCAAGCACAATTAAAAGCAGAAAACAGTAGGCCTGAAGTGCATGGACTGTGTGGCCATCACCAAGCAGACCTGCTGTTCTGGTTCATGGAGCTGCACCAGTGCAAAAGAGCCACAGATAAGAGGGTGTGACGATTAATAAATGTCCTCTCAGCCAATCAGATCACTGGTCTCATAGCTCTGAAACAGCTGAGTATGACAACAGTGGCTCAGAACATTCTTTAGAAACCGGGGTTCAAACCCAGAACCTTCTTGGCATGAGGTGACATCGCTAACTGCTGCACCACCGTGTTGTCCTAATTGGTACAATTATGACCAATCTACAAATGAATAACTAGTCTGTAGTTTATATGATTGTGTCATACATTATTCACTCTTAATTCTCCTCTATCTCATGATTTAATGAATGTAAAGACAGTAGCTGGCTGTGTGATGGCACTACACTCTGAGGCTGCAGGTTTATCAACATACGTGTCCTGCTGCCTTCAGACAGCTGCAGGGATTTAATGAACTGAAGCAGAAGATCTTCATACAGTAGAGAGCAGCTGCGGACAGCAGATACTGGGAGAACCACTTACTTTTGGAGGATATTAAGTTAAAATAGGGCAGAGGAGTGACGTTACAGACATGGTTCTGCTCAGTGTAAAGTCTAAGGAACCAAAGCCTATGGTCTGAAATAGGTGGCACAAGTGCGTTTAGGGCATGTCCATGTCACACTTGATATTTTAACAGGGGGAAAAACCGTCTCTGCTCCAGGCGCATGGTTCTAAAGGGTTGTACTTAATCTTTTAATTATTCATGGGAGTATTTCGGGTGTAACATCCAATAAACCAATCACAGAGCATCTCCCATTCCTTTTAGAAGCCAGGTGAGCTGCACCTTGGTGCATTGCTGTTATAACGGCATGAGTTAGATTCTATTTGTGGTCAGTTGATCATGTATTGTGACTGACCAGTGAGACCAGTCCTAACCAGTGAGACCAGTCCTGACCAGTGAGTCCAGTCCTGACCAGTGAGACCAGTCCTGACCAGTGAGTCCAGTCCTGACCAGTGTGACCAGTCCTGACCAGTGAGAACTTAATGTTCCTGAAGCAGTAGTCTTTAAAAATCATACTTTACTTTACACTTTGTTCTCCATAATTTTTGTTGACAAAGCAGAGGGCGACCCATCGTACACCCATGTACTCACGTGACAGCACCAAAGGAACTTGGGGTCCTTGATGAGAGCCTGCTCTGTCAGCTTCTTATGGAACAGCTCATAGACCTCTGGCTCCAGACACTCTCGCAGCTGAAGCAGGTAAAACAGTAACACACCCTGGAAATCAGAATCTCAGCTTCTTTTAATCCCTCTGAAAGTCTCTTTAACCCCCCGTACCACAGCAGATCTGACTGGAAGCGCAAATGAAACCCATGAGGAGAAGAGACAACAAAGCCTTGAGTAATACAGTATGTTGCTAAGGCAACACATAATATAAAGGGTAAAAGGGGGGTCTTACAGCTATTAACTGTATATTAGTATCAGTATCAGCAGTATCAAAACACAGAACCACGATGGGTTTGTGATACCTCTGCCTATAAAGGTGCTATTTTTACTATTGTAGTTTTGCTATTGCTACATAGCTAACGTTAGCATTAGCAGCTTTTTACTGAAGAAGAAGAAATGTTGTGAGTTCAGCATCAAACTTCATTCCTTTACTCATCAAGAGCTGTCTCCAGAGGTGGAAACAAACACTTTTGTTATGCTTCTATTTCTATCATTCTTTTCTTCTACTGAAGTTAGCATGCTAACCAGCTAGCACCGGACCGTCTAGTAGTCACTTTCCGATACTGAGTCACTGTAGCCTCCAGTCTGTCCTTAAGAAGTAGCTGCTCAGAGGACGTATTATAACCTCTTGTCTTGTAAGATCTTGCCAAGACTGGTAAGTAAAAACCCTCCTCATTCCCTCCCTCTGCTTCTTACCTGGATGTCCAGGGTGGAGAAGTAGCTGTTGAGATGTTCAGGGTCGTTGATGTTGGGCTCCCAGCAGACTGGACACACCATGTCCCTGATGTGTTTGTCCCTTACAGCGATGGTGAAGTGCTGCTGGAAACAACCACAGCAGACCGAACACTGGCATGATGTCAGGGACTGCATCTGAGAGAGGAGAGAGGGCGGGAAAATAGAAAGTGACTGGAGATGTGGAGATGTGCTCCAGTGCTGGAGAACTGATGGAAACGTTCAGTGTCTCAGTACCTTGCTGTGGGGGAAGACAGAGAGGCAGATGGGACACTCTTTAGCCAGCACTCTCTTGATAAACTCCCTGTCGTGGGACTCTCGTACAGCCTGCACTACGTCCTCCAGTGAGTAGGGGGCGCTGTGCTCCAGAAGCAGCGACAGCGCCAGCTCACAGCGACCCCAGCTGGGAAGATCGTACACCGCCAGTAGCCTCCGACATATCCGCTGGAAGAGAGGAAAGGAATTATATGGAAGAAGACAGACTTGACTTATCCTACCAGCTGTAAAAAGCCTAACTAATGCTCTATGAGTGTCTTCTTTTATGTTCAGGTTATGGCTGATTGGGGGCGGTTCCACTATCGCCATCTTGGCAGTGTCTGACTCCGCCCCTAACTCCCAGCTAATTCAAAAATGGTCAAAGAGGAGTGGCGTGTGTGAAGCTGAGACTTCAGTGCATGTTTGTGGAGTCTTAATAAAATGTACACAAGTGAGTTATATAAACAGTTCTCATGAAGGAGGAAATTAGCTCTAGAGACCAAAACTGTTTTTGTACCAGGCTGTAAACATGTTTATTTCTGCTGTAAAGTTGGACATTTTAACATGGGAGTCTATGGGGACTGACTCACTGTTGGAGCCAGACTCTAGTGGCCATTAGAGGAACTGCAGGTTTAACCACTTCAGTGTTGGCTTCAGTTTTCAGCCCCAAAGGTTGATGATTGGGATGAACACATGTTGCATAACTAACTTTTTTCTCTTCTCTGCAGTGTATTACTTCCTGTTTACTTTCATACAAACCGTTATACAGAGACACCTTGTGGCATTATGAAATACTGCACTGGACTCTACATTAGCACTAATCTGGAGTTGTTTCTTTGGCCAATAAGAAATGTGAAAGAAGAAAAAAACACGGTGTTTTCTTCATGGTTTTTTTCAGTTTAGCGTCTCACTTGTTTAGGACCAAAACAGATTTCTGTTTTTCTTTTCCATCTTCAAACATTGACATGGAGACATCTGTTCATTACCATGACATGAGGGCGCAGGACGAGCTACTGGGGAGAGTTCATGGGTTTCTAGAACCAGACTGGACTCCCACCTGTTTGTCAGGGTGATGGATGTCTACAGGAGGCTCGGGCTTGTCACTCCAAATGCGGTTGTGGAAGGGCTCCAGTAGGGGTCGCTGCAGCAGGGCCAGGGCCCCTCTCACCTCACCACCGCTCTGTCTCAACACCTCATGGCAGCGAGCCTCATCACTGAAGCCCAGCGCACACAGCTCCTTCACCTGAGAGACGAGGGTGGAGACAAATCAGGACAAAAAGAAGACTGGTGGGGGTTTATTTTTTCACGGTGACATGTCGCGTCACCTTGGCGAGTCGGTCTCTCAGGGCCTGTTTGGCAGCTCTCTCAGTGTCGCCCCCTGCTGTCAGCCAGGCTTGCTTGGCCTCTGCTCTGGACAGCTGGACCACGCTCTCTGTCTCTGGAGGGTACGCCTCTTTCCCAGAATCCTCAGCAGGAGCTTCACATGACCTGTTCTGTGTCAGAGGACAGTCAGTCACTGACAGTCAGAAGAACACAGAGGTGTGATGTGTCAGGTCTAAACTGAGAGAAGCAAACTGACTGTGTGCTCTGCTGTGGTCGGGGAGGATGTCGCCACCAGCATCCTGACCTGGTCTAACAGCAGAGGAAGCTCCGTCTTTAACCACTTGCAGGGCAGGATGCTGCTGTCCCCAGCCACCCTCATGCTCGTGTACACCTCCTCTGGACTCACGCCTTTCTTCTCCCCATCCTGATGCAGACACACAGCACACCGACATGAACAGAGACAACCACATGTAGTCTACACCTCAGGATGATGGAAGCCGATGGAGGTGACTTACTCTAATCAGTTGTATCAGCTTCAGCCCCTCCTCCTTCATCAGCCTCTGCCTCCAAGTGTCCAGGTCTTCGGGGGCGGGCTCTTTGGGTTTGATTGGCAGGGCGGGGACCCGTCTGACGGGAGAGGGAGGGCGGAGCTTCGCGGGCAGCGGTGCTGGCTCTGGACGAGCCAGGTCGCACATCTCACACACTGTCGCAGGAGAGTAGTTCAGATAGGTGCAGAACTGACACACCCACTGTGAGAGAGAGGGAGGGGGAGAGGGAGGGAGAGTTTAGATAATTCAAAGCTCTAATTCATGGGAAGGGGTGGGAATACACAGCCTGAGAGGAAACACATTATTTTGCCCCATAACTTAATAATCATTTCCTGGAGAGAAATACAGCATGTGAAAAATAAATAAATACATAATGGATATGTATTTTAATCAGCAAAGGCTTTCTGCTGGAAACACTTTAGGTCAGGGGAGATAGTATAAAGACGATGCGAGTAATAAACTGTGATGGATGAATGGATTATATGTAGGATTTTCCATCAGAGGCTGAGGTTACAACTTTTTTTTTTTTTTGTTCTTCCAAGAAAAAAATCACTTGCCTCTCAGGGCTTGTTTTTTGTTTTCTTGTCTTCACAGATGAAAAAAACTAAAACTTAGAAAAATTATCATGGAAAAAAAAAAAAAAATCCCTTTACTCTTAAAGATTTTTGTCTACAGTGACTTACAAGTGTCGAGCTACATGAAATGTGGGCTCTCCCCTCGGAAGCTTCACTGAACTCTGAAGAACTGTGTTTTCAGCTCCAGTTTTGTCTGGCAGCAGCTGCAGCAGCTGCAGCAGCTGCAGCACCTTCAGAGGCAGGTGAGATGGGTTCAGTATCCACCTGAAGACTGGAGCGGTCTGCCTGCTGATCCAGCTCAATCCAACACTGCCTTCTCTTAAATCCAAACTAAAGACTTTACTTTTCAGTCAAGCTTTTTCTTAAATCAACACACTGTATTTGCATGTATGTCTGTGTGTATTTACATGTATGTGTGTATGTGCGTGTACGTTCTGCTGTTTTATTCTGTCCTTATTTTAAAGCACTTTGAGACTTGTTGGATCTCCTACAGTTTGTGGCCCTGGTCCTTCTCTCTACACTGGAACACTTGCTCCGTCTGGATCACGGCTCTGCCTTCAACACCATCTGACCAGCGAAGCCGGTTGTGAAGCTGACAACACCCATCTGAATTTTGGATTCCCTTCCAGACAGACCTCAGCCCCAAACTCTACGCCCTGTACACCTACTGTACGAGTGTGTTTCCACCCAGGACAAATTCCAACATACCCACACACACTCACATACACACACCGTTAACTTACCTGGCTGTCAGGGTCACCGGGCATGCCCAGTACTGGAGCTGGTGGCCTGGGGGGGGTGATGGGTGGGTGTGATGGGGTCACTGGAGGTCGTGTGGCTAAACGAGGTCTTTCACACACCTCACACAGAACACTGCTGGCTGCATTCACCATGGTACAGCTCTTACACTGCCACTCTGAGAGGGAGACATCAACACACACACACACACACACACACACACACACAAATAAATAAATACTGTTAAAACAGAGCAGAAAAACAATCTGATTTCCCATCAAGTCTACTTGATGGGAAATACATATTCTCTGAAATACACACTGCATTTTCTTCCTTCAAGTTAATTTGACATTAATGAAACTCACAGCTTCCTGCGGGTCTGGAACTTGGTCTGGACCAATGGGGTCTAAAGGCTCATTCTCACATACAGTACATACTGATGGTTGAGCTACGGAAGCCCTGAGAGTCAAGAGAGAAAAAAAACCTCTGCTGATCTAAACTGTTTCTTCTCCTGTGTTTATGACTTAAGAACAGAAGGAAACATTTTCCCAGGATCATTTTTATAAAGTTCATCCATGAAATGTTTATGTAAAGCATAAATTTGAATTTCCTTCGTTTGTGAAATTTGCTATATAAATAAACTTTGGTACAATTCAGCCTCTTGTGGCTGAAATGAGTATTACAACAAAAAAATATATTAGAATTACCGAATATTCCTGAGTTACAGTGTTGTATAATGACCAGGAGTGTTTTTGCAAAACATTATGATGTCACAGTGAAGTTGACCTTTGACCATTTGGATATAAACTGTCATCACTTCATTTTGTCTTTATAGACGTTTGTGTTAAATTGTGTCATGATTAGTGAATGAATTCATGAGCTATGGGCAAAAATGCGTTTTGTGAGGTCACAGAGACCTTGACCTTTGACCACAAAATTATAATCAGTTCGTCCATGAGACCAAGTGAACATTGGTGCCAAATTTAGATAAATTCTCTCAAAGTGTTACTAAGATATCGCATAGATGAGGATGGGCTGGACAGATGTCCAGACAACCCAAAAAATATAATGCCTCCGGCCCCTGTGGCTGCTGGTGAGGAGGGAAAAAAATCCTGCTTGCCTGTAAGTGCTTTAGAGATGGGAAAAAAATTGAACCTGACAAAACAGAATGTTTTCTTGATTCTCAGGGCATCTGAATGGGACTGTACTTGGGCCTAAAATAAAACTACATCACATGAAATAGTATCATCAAATATTACTTATTACACAACTTAATTATTACACAACTTAAATTAGAAGCCACGTTGCTTTTAATATAAGTTGCATTTGCTTTTATCTCATTTTGCTTGTAAAGGAGGATGAAGCCAGAATAAAGGTGGAGCAGGAGACAACACAGACCCGTGATGGTGGCAGGCTGAGAGTCATCTGCTTTACAGCTGATGGACTCCAGGTGGGGGCGCTCACACTCCTCACACAGCACATCCTGGACAGAGTTGACTTTGGTGCAGTGAAGGCAACTCCAGGTGGAAGAGCTGAAAAAAGGAAGAGCGAGTGTGTTAACCAAGCTGTTCCTCGCATGAAAATGTAAAGCAGCTACATTAAAACGGTCAAACTGCTCAGTGAATCCTGCAGTGAACTGTGACCTGATACTGACTCTCACATACAGGCTGTGGACCAGTGGAATCAGAGTATTCCCAGTTCATATTGCCAGAACCGTTGATCCTGACCTGTGACAGCTCCGGTTTTTGGACGATGATGATGACGACGACGATGATGAGTTGACGGTTGTTCGACGGTGGTTGGTCCTCTCAGGGTAGGAGTGGTACAGTCTGTCACACTCTGAGCAGAGGCCCTGGAGGCAGGTGAGGCAGTGGGCGGAGATTCTGAATATTCCACAGATGGTGCAGTTCTCTGAAACACAGGTAACGACACACTGCACCAAGCACTGTCTCATCATGGTATACTATGACCTGCAGCAGGTCACTGTTAAATCAACTCTATGTTGCATTGTACCAGATATGGGACTAATAGAATTTGTAAAATTTAACATACGGTGTGGAGATACAATGGATCACTTCAGTGTCCCAATACAGTTCAGGGTCTCATCCTTCAGAGGCTGCATTTGAAGACTGATTGCGTGACAGTGAAGTGACTAGACTGTCCCATTTCTAAGGCTCCTTCAAATGCTTCCTTCCTTTCCTGGGCAATGAGGATCCTTCATGGCCCAACCTATCCCAAGATTCATTGCGTGCTGGTGATGAAAATAATTCAGCAGCAAACAATGCAGACAGAGAGCCTGAGTATTACACTGTTAAATGTATGTATTGAATTTCAGCTAAGATTAACAGCTAATGGTACAACTGCTAAAACCAAGGGCCTTAAAACCTCAAACAAAAATCCTCCGTACACCACACCGTCTCATCACCGCCACGGTCTACGACGGCTACGAAGGACCACACCTCCATGGACCGCGTCCTTCGAAAGATGAGGCCACTGAACTGGGACACAACTATAGTGTCTAAGTTTATCACTAACTGAAAACACGTTTTCAGAAGACAGTTTGTGTGAGTAAGTATAATCCTATTCTTTTATGGGGAGTAAAGGGTGGAGTAAAAAAACTGCTGCAAAGAGCCTGGCTGGAATTTACTGGTTGCTTTCGGCGCAGTTCTGACCTGGAAACGGCAAATAGCAATGAAGTACCAATGCATATACGACTCGTATACGACTCGTATATGCATTCAGTAGTTTTATTATTATATGAATTCTGACTTTAAACTCAGAATTCTAAAAAATATATTCATTTTTTTTCACATATGGCCCTAATTCTCTTCTGTATTTACCCCTCTTAAAAATGTAATGTAGTAATATTTACTCAGAGACATTTTAACTGACATACTTTGTACTTGTATCTGAGAACATTTTTACACAGTAAATTCAGTTGTACTAGAGTAAAATTTTCCGGTACTCTTTCCACCCCTGGTCAACAGCGGTTTCTCTTGTCACCTGGGTGTTTGTTTGAGGAGGTGGAAAAAACCTGGATGGACCTGAGGCTCTGGTGGTTGGACGACAGGGAGTGGCCATGGCTGCTCTCCCTGGAGGAGTGATGGTGGAGGGGGAAGGCTAGAGACTTGCTCTGACCCTCTGAGTGGTAGACCACAGCGTCAGTATTGAGACCCACGTCCTGAGAGGAGAGAAGAGCACTGCAGGTCATCATAAACTTCAGAATGAGAGACAGCTCATTCAGTGAGATGTGATACTAACAGTTCACCAGACATGATGGCTTCATCAGACACAGCTCCCACCACCAGCCCACAGTGCCAGGATAAAATAGGGAGGATGATAAAGGGGAGAGTGGGGTCCAAAGGTCTGAGACAACTTTCTCATTCAAGTGAAAGTTAATCACATATTATGAATTATCAACACATTATAATAAGACTGATTTCAAACTTTAATTATTATATAATATTAATTATACATGTATGCATAAACTGTCATAAATCTCAATTTAATATGATCAAAGATGGCGTCCCTCAGGGATCCATTTTAGGGCCACTCCTCTCTATTCTCTATATAAATGACTTTGTGACCTCCCCCAGCGCTCTACATGAAGTTTTATTTGCAGATGACACAAATGTATTCTTATCACACAATGATTTATGTGCACTACAAATAACCTGAATGAGGAACTGGTTAAGGTGGATACATGGTTCAAATGCAATAAGCTATCATTAAATATAAGCAAGCCAAACTTCATTGTTTTTCGTTCCAATAGAAATCAAAATAATGTTGAACATGTTTGTAATAAAATAAATGGTTGAAGCTTACTCAATGTAATATCTTTCACAATGCTAGTATTATGTACAATTTTGCATTTACTTTATATTACAGATTCAGTGACCTTATTCCACTTGACCCTTCCTCACATACGTACAAGACCAGAAAAAGGTTGCTTAAAAATTGGCTGTTTTTAAAAAAAAATTAAATCAGCAGTTGCCACTAAAAAATGTTTAAACTTGTAAAGTCTGAGGTCTTCACAACTGGGTACTCTACTGAGCTATTATTTTTATTCACCATTTACTGCTGATTGTGTATCCTGCCTATTGAGTTGATGTTTGGACTGATGGGATGGATGTTTTTGGACCATTTGGTTTTTCTTTCTAGGGTTTTAGGATTTAGCTATTATTGTTAGCATTATTTTTTTGTTTGTTGTACATGTTTGTATGTTTTTACCTGTATTTTATTCTGATTTGTGTAAAAAAATAAATGATGATGATGATGATGACGATGATAATATATACAGTACATTATAATTAGAGTGGTCTCAGATTTATTCAATATTCAAATAACAGGAGTTTACTGTCAGAAGTTGGACATTTTTTTATTTTACAACAGTTACTGATTAACAACATAATATAGTCTTTTTAAGCAAACATGTAACCTAGGGGGTTACAGATGTGATTGGGGGGTGATGGACTCTACCTTGTGTCTCAGTGTAGGAATGACTCTCTCATAGAACTCAGGGTGGGGGTGCGCCTCCTTGGATCAAACCAAACAAAAGGTTATGAACTACATATATGTGTATATATGTAGCAGAGCAGAGCCACACAATAAATACACACTCACCACAAACAGTTCTCACACACACACAAACACCTTGATAAGCATTTCCAGTTCCATCCTCAGACTCATCACTTCCAGTGTTACTGCAGCAACTCGGCCCACATCAGGATCTGTGACATCGTCAGGGAAGCTGAGCCCATCTGGCTGCTGATTGGAGTAACCATAGAGACAGAGCACTGCCCGCCCCCCCTGGGGGAAGGACAGAACAAACATGGCATGATGTGATCTGAAGGGTTTTATCTTTTGTTTACTTTCCCGAAGAGTTGAAATGAAATGAAATCAGACCTTCCCAGGTTCTTTATTAGGTCATTTACAAGAGGAACGACACTTAAATCAATAGAATTACTTTTCAAGAAAGCCATCAAAGTTTTAGATAAAAAAAACACCTTCATTTCATCATTGTAATATACTGGAAAAATATAATCTGTTGAGTTTTGAGAACTTTAAAACTTTTAGATATGTTTGTTTTATTCATAAGGTTTTGCATTGGCTTGCTCCATCACCTTTACATGAATTAATTAATTAAACAGAGGTCTGACAGTGGCGTTGGCACTAGGGTAACCACTAGAGGGGGCTGTGAGGTGGCTCATGGGTGCACCACATTTAGACAAACTGCTATCTGTAACGGGGAGTAAATCTTGGAATGGCTGACCACTTGCAATAAGGGAGTGTAATACATATCCCACCTTCAAGACACATCTCAAACACTGGCTTAAGTCAAACCAGATCTGGGATCATTTTAACTCAGTATGTAGCAAAATGTATTTGTCTGTGTATTTTATATTTATAGTAGTGTATTAGGACATGTTTTTTTGTTTTGTGTTACCTGCCTTGGGATGAAAGATGTAAATTAGTATTTGTTTATATTGTGTATTTTGTACTGATGTTCATTAACATGTATTGTTCCTATCAAATAAACAAACAAATAACTCAATGAATAAAACTAGAATCACCTCCTGGTGTTTGTCTGCCTCCTCCACTCAGACTAGTTTCAGGTCACATCCCTGTTTATCCAGAGTCAGAGAAAATATGATCCATCTGTGTGAAAGTTTGTCATAATTGCTGTGAAGTCTTGTGTTATGGCTGAAAAGTGTTTTGTGAGGTCACACTGACCTTTGACCTTTGACGACCAAAGTCTAATCAGTGTTACTGAGATATCATGTACATGAGGATGGGATGGACAACCCAAAAAATATAATGCTTCCGGCCCCGGCGACTACTGGGGAGTTGGGGGCTTTACTGATCAGGAAAAAAAAATTGGAAAATTGATCCTGACAAAATAGAATGTTTTCTTCATACTCAGGGCTTCTGAATGGGGTCGTACTTGGACATTTGTGCCAAATTTGAAGAAATTCCATCAACATTTTACTGAGATATCGTGTCCACAAGAATGGGACGGCTGCACATACGGACGGACAGACAGACAACCTGCAAACAACATGCCTCCAGCTCTGACTGTCTGTGGCGCAGAGCCATAAAAAAGCTGTTTGTCAGCACAGGAAATCGTTCCCTGACATTATAAGAGTTTTGGGACATTCAGGACAAGATCAGGATTATCAGAAATCAAAGTCACCGGACTGTTTGGAAACAAGTTCTACCACATAACTGAAACAGAAGAATCACTCAGAATGATGAACATCTATGATATAGAGCTAGACTATAGAGTCTTTTCTCTAGACTGACTGAACAAGCCATTGCTCATCTGTATTATTTCAGATCTGTTGATCTCTTCAGTAAAGCTGGACTCTTCTCTTTAACTGTGTGTTTGTTACCTGAATAGCATCGACAGTGGCCCTGAACACCGGGTTGTTGTGTTTCACAGTCCTCCAGTACTTTGGCCTGTTGGGGTTGGTCAGGTTACAGCCGTACTTCTCCAGGATGTTCAGAGCTGTAGACAAACGCTGGAGAGACGCAAGAGTCTGAAGAAGCAGAGAGATCAGTGAATGTAGTTCAGTTCCAGTCTGAGGCAGAAACATGCGGTGTACAACGGTCTCTGGTCTCCACACCGAATCAGATGAATAGGATCGTTTCACAAGTCATCAAATATCAACATCCAAAAACATGTGAAACTAGCATCAGACAAATATCAGAGTCATGATTCAGTCAGAGCTGAACACACAGACATGAAAACACCACTGTAAATAAACCTCCATAAATCTGATCAGAAACCAGAGAAGAAGAAGCTCTTCAGTCAGTGATCAGTGATATTTGTCAGTTCATCAATGGTACATAACACACAGGAAGTTACAGTAGATCATTCACCACACTTCATCTTCCAACATGTGAACAAACTACTTCAACAACGGGCAGAGCTAGTGGTAGCTTGCGAGCCACCCGTTGAAGACCTGTGGGTTAAAGTGATGCAGCCAACCTCCTGATAACATAATTCCCCTGTCTCTGGAAGCTGCTGGCTGGGGATGTCATATAGTTTACCGACATGATAATTAACCCGCTAAAAGCTCAAGTGCAAGCTTGGAGAGAACCTAAACCCTATGTATCTGTCTATCTATCAAGATCACAATCTTGCAGCCAGCCACTGGTGACACCCCACAGACGCAGGTGGCTGGCCAGCGAGAGGAGCACCCTCACCTGGTCACCTACGTACCACATGTTGCGGTCTCTGCAGCAGCTGGAGGGGTGTGAGCTCAGCAGACAGCCGTGCATATACTAATAAAAAATTATTTGTTACTCAGTATGGGTAGCACCAACCCCCTGCACCCTAAACCCCATTTGTATTTTATTTTATTTCTACTGGGGCAATTTTATCTAAAAGTAACCTACAGCCAACCTGGGTTAACCTGCTTGTCTGAATGGACGTTATGCAAGTATTTCCAGGTGGGAGTACTGTATGTGCACTTGTTCCCTCTCACCTCCTTCCTGTTGCTGCCGACGCTGTTCTCTATGACCATGGTCTCTGCAGCGATGTGCCGGTATTTGGAGCAGGGCGGTAAAGACAGATTGGCCATAGCCATGACCCCGGCCCGCACCTCCACCACCCGGCCCCCAGAGTACAGACACACTTCAGCCCGACTCCGCACCTCCTGCAGCTGCTCCGACAGAGACGGCATTCTGCGCACACACACACACACACACGCACACACACACGCACACACTGTCAGTGACTGCTTGGCATTCACATGTAATTACTTGGGATAAAAAAAAGCAAATACATGCAACCATGCATCTACACTAAGTGTGTGGACGGAAACCAGGGTCAAGCTAACATGCTCACAACAACAACCCTAACAAGCTGATGTTCAGTAGGTATCATGTTCATCATGATCACAACCTTAGTTAAGCATGTTAGTATGCTAACATTGCTAACTGGTGCTGAACACTAAGTTCTGCATTTATTAGGTCAGAAACCCAAAAGATTTTGACCTGACGATGGCGCCAGAGGAGAAGTTAAAGGATCATCCTGAGGGGACATTTCAGTCTGGATCAAAGTGGTGGTTAATATTTTTTCAATGAATGGATTTTCTTCTGATTATTCTTCTTTCGTCTTCTTCTTCTTCTTCTCAATTCCCTAGAATCCAAGGTGACATCTTCACATGTTTAAAGAGACTATTTGTAAGTTTTCTCTGCCGCCGAATGTGGCTGGAGCAGGTGGTGGTGATCCTCGCTTGACAAGAGCTATTGTTGCGTTTCCAAGACAACAATACATCAACAATAATACAACAGTATATACAGTATAAAGATCTACAGTATACATGCCTCCAGGGCAGATTGAAGGCTACAGTGAGTCGCCATTGGAAGGTGACTTGCTTGCTGTCATCTAATGTCAGAGCACCCATGAACCTCAACAGAGTCCTTGAATGAGCAATGAACATTTAGTCAAACTCCCCACCAATCAGGGGCTGAGTAAAGAGAAGCCAGAGTAAAGAGAGAATGAGAAAACAAAAGGAGCAGAAAGGCAACAATGTGAAGAGACAGCAGGTATAAACAAAGGTGAGGAGGAAGACTAACTAGCAAATAAAACTTCAGCTGGCTTCAGCATGTTCACTTGACTAGACTCAAAAAGAGAAGCCACAGCGATTACAAATCTGTTCTCAGAGCACGCAAACATGTGTGCGATGTGGTCCGGGTGGCGACAACAAAACAGTTCCTATCATTGTCTTATCACTACAGGAGCTGAGAGAGGCCATACTCCCCAGACAACAAAATATCATCAAGAGAAAAGGATTTTTTGTTATCCAGAGATAACGAGATAATTATCCTGTTATCTTGTTGTTTTCTCATTATAATGAGTTTGTTCATCAGAGATCAGATGTGCCAAGCCAGTCTGCAGATGGAAACTTCTAGAGCTGTAAACTGAAAATGTCAGGATAACGCATTGATTAACATCAAGAGAATCAAGAGAATATTTCAATCAAGGGCAGAAATCACACCGTGTCTTTTCATACAGCTAACGAGTTACTAAGGAGTGTTGCTAAGGAGCAGTGTTATATGTATAAATGTACATGTGTATTGTGACGACCCCTGGGGTCTTCTTTGGGGTCGTGGGATCCTTTTGCTGACCTATTTGTTTGCAGCTTGATTGGTTCATCTGGAACACCTGTGTTCCAGAGTATATAGGTCCTGGCTGCCCAGTAATCTCTCTCTGCTGCTCTCCACAGGCACATCTTGTTTTGGGTTTGGTTATGTCTTAGTTTAAGCCTTACAGTATGTTAAGCTCTGCCCTTTACAACACGTGCACTCACATACCTCACTCATGCACACCACACACTACTGATGTGACTGATTTCCAGTTTAATAAAAAATATTCTTTAATAATCTTAACCATTGTTTGTCTCCCTTTTGTTGTGGCCACTTAAACCAAGTGTGTGAGTGTGTGTGTGTGTGTGTGTGTGTGTGTGTGTATATCTACGAACACACACACATTACATTTACATACATTTACATACATTTCAGTTTTGCAACTGACCACAGGTTGGGAACCACTGCATTAATGTCCACTAAATATGTAGTGCTGGACCCATCTTTGATCTCAACTACACACCTGTAAAGACTGACTGTACCTTACACACACACACACACACACACACACACACACACACACACACACACACACACACACACACACACACACACACACACACACACACACACACACACACACACATGCCAAAGCACTCAGCATGGCTTCTGTAGTAGCAGTAGGCTAGGTGTCTCCAGGGGCACATTTTACCATGATGAAACACACACACACACACACACACACACACACTCGCGGCTGGTAATGACCACGCACACGTTGAAACAGTTATTAAAATTCCTGTGCCACAGTGCGCAGGTGTGACCTGTCAGTCAGACAGCTGGGTATCTGTGGACACAGCGGTCTGTGACCAGGTGACAGTGGACGTGTCGGTGGGTGCTGGTGCTGTTGCTTCTACCTCTTCTGTCCGGGAGCAGCGGTGAAATCCCGGGTCTGCTCCTCACGGTCCTCCGTCAACACCGACACCGAGCCGCAGGCTACGGCCTCCGGAACACCGTCTCACGTCAGTCGCGCAGTGTTACAGCAGTGATGTCCGACACAAAACAACGGATAACGAATGATGTCCGCTTTAGTGTTCTCTCCGCAGGCTCCAGCAGAACATGGACGCAGTGGCGGTGACGTCATCCATACGCTCAACGTTTTTATAATTTTATTTATGACGTCATTTTCATTTACCGCTCATCAGTTCCACATAGCTAGGTTTGACGTAATACCTTCTGGTCTTTTGAGATTAATGCAAGGAATTGGCATGATGTCCGATATGAATTCAAAATGTAACATTATGTCAGATGGTAAATGCTTCACAGACTAAACATGTAATAATCAGTCATACTAGGAGACTTGGCCAGGGGTTCACAACTCCTCCATAACTGTTTTGGAACTCTAGATTTTAAAATATAAAATGGAATACAAGATTTGGAATTATAATAAGAAATATTGTGTTATAAACAAAATTATAGAAGTTTAATTTAGAATGATACACTTGATTGATCCTGTAAACCAGGTACTTTCAAGATTCAGAGACGTTGACAGAAAATGTGTATTTTGCCACTACAAATCTGAGAGTGTTTGTCATTTATTTTATGAATGCCTATCTATTAAATGGTTTTGGTTAGATATAGAATATTTTTTTAAGATGCTGACTGGGACAACTATTCATTTAGAATAAACAATAAAGAGATATATGTTTTAAGATGGATGGATTGTAAAAAAAAAAAAAAAAATATTCTGAATCTCTTTATTTTATATGGAAAGTACTACATCCACCAATGCAAATGCGCTAAAAAGAAACAACACATAAAACAGTTTAAAATAATAATTAGATACAATATTGATTCATTACATGGACTAAAGAACAATAAAGCAATAAAAACAGTACAAACTTATAAAGCCTTAAAATTTCCCTTTTCTTTCATGGTACCTCTATGTATATAGTTTATAGTTTGGTTTGGTTTGGTATATACACACATACATATATGTATACATACATATATATATATATATATATATACGTATATACGTATATATACACACACACACACACACACACACACACACATACACACACACACACATATACAGTATATACATATGTATTTACAATTTTTGTTTCAACACCCTTATTTATATGTTTGTGTGTGTGTAAGCATTTATTTCCTTTTATTGTAACTATTTTATTTGTATGTATTGTTCATACACACTAGGTATCGTATTTCAGAAGTTATGTTTGTTTCCTCCATTTTCAATGTTTAATTGTTTTAATAAGATGAAATGGAAAATGTTTTGAATAAAAAAGCGTTTGAAAAAAAACATAGTTGGTTTATATTGTAGAACACTGGTATTTTAAAGCTAAATCTGTTTCCTTTTGTGTCATAGAAATAACATATATACATATACACATTATTCGTTATCTACCATAATAAATTATTCAGGTTTGAATATTCTAAATATTATTTCTTAAAAGATTTTGACTGTGATATTAAATTAAATAATAGTCATCCACCTTCTTGTAAGTCAATTGGACCCCATTTCCATCTGTAACCAGGTGGTTGTGAGTCCAAGTGCAACCTTACCCCTCAGAAAATTTTGAGAAACATACATTTTTATGAGTCAGATTTTGCATATCTTCGTTTAAGCTGCAGAAACTAAACTTCCCCCAAGTCCCTAAAACCCACAGATTCCCAGACAAATACAGAGGATGCAGATGAACCGGTGGTTGTGGTCCTGCAGACTTACAATATGACAAATGTGGTCACTGTGGTCTATGTGTGAAGAGACAGGATAATATATAACGTGAGCAGACTTATGTCGTAGGATGTAGAGGTGTGGTCCAGCAAACTCACACACAAACATAACACAAAAACACACACCACGAAGTAGGTCACATGAACACATTTATTTGTCTTGCATATTGGTAACTGAAACAATCCCTAAGATTCACTATCATTATGTTGACTTAAAGAAATAATGAATGAGTCTAATCATCACACAGGCTAAACAAAGCAGATGATGGACGAGTGGAACATTAAAGAAACAATAAAAGAAGAGAGCAAGGAGGGAGTGAGAGAATAAGGGAGGGAGGGAGGGAGGGAGGGGCAGGTTTCATAGTGTCTGGATTGTATGTTTGTATTTTATCTAACTGTACAAAATCTAAGTGATCACAAGAACAAATACAAACGGAGATTGTGTGACATTTTCAAATGCCTGTGTGGAGATTAGGTTGTGCATAGCAGAGCCACATCTGGTCAAACTGTACCGAGCCAGAGTAGAGCACCCCCCCCCCCACACATATGGACAGACCGTACCTCTCTGCTCCCAAGCTGCAGCCTGTAGCTTTTGAAAATTCACCTCAATAACTTAAAACTAATTTTTCAGTGTATACATTTGTTGTGACCATATGGAATATTTCACTGGTTTTGCGAGCGTATGTGGGGGCTTCAGGGCTTCACTCCACTTCAGCAGCATTGGTGCTATGTTGTTGTCCAAAACCCACATTGTCTGTTTTTATGTACAATGTTTTATCAGTGTAGTTGTCCCCACATTGTTATATCAAGAGTAATATCATTACTCTGCTGTGCTTTTTTACTATTTTGCTGTGTTAGACTTTTGAATATTGAACCAAAGTGACAGCCCATCTTTTCATAGGTATATTACAGTCTTTTTTTTAATTTTTGTCCCATCACTCATTTGGACAAAAGTAAAGATTAAGATGCACATTTTAGGATTAAAATTAAGATTAAGCTATTTGTAAGTTTTCTCTGAACGTGGTTTCTTGTCAGGAGCGAGTGGTGGTGATTGTCACTTGAGAATAGCTTCAGCCATCGTTGCGTTTACAAGACAGGAGCTTATAATATGTCCTCTGAGCAGCGCTAAGATTTAAGGGCAGATTGGAGGCTACAGTGAGTCGCTATCGGAAAGAAACAAGACAGGCCGGGCCTTGCTGGTTAGCATGTTAACCTCAGTAGAAGGAAAAACGTAACATAGATAAGAGTTAACATTGGTGGGTCTCTCCACCTCTTGTGCTGAACTCACAACATTTCTTCTAGACTGGTCAGTAAACAGCTGTTAATGCTAACGTTAGCTATGTTAGCTATGCTAAGACTTGCAAATAGCTTATTTTGGTTGACGTTAGATTGATTTTATTTGGGCATGATTAAGATAAAGGTTTGGTGTTGCTCACTTTAGTATTAAGTCCACATGGTCTGTGTGCCTTTATGTACATATTCATTTGTATTTCAAATAAGAAGGGGTCTGCTTGGGACACTGGCTCCCAGAACATATTTAGAAATTAGCACCCCATCACTTCCTGTTAAGAAACCTATTAAAAAAAAGGAGTCACACTGCATCTCTAAAGCTGCTATACAGAGGTTGATGCTGACTGGATGTTACATGTAACTAATATTGTGAACACATGCTGTGTTGGCAGCTGTCTTTGCTATGGTTAACCAGCACCACCTCCTGAGTGCCTGTAGTTCATATACAGTGTACTGCTGCTGCTGCAGCACCACAGTGATCCAGGCTGAACTCACTACTGAACATGAAGCCACTGCTTTCCACATACAGCCTCATTTGCTGAAGTAAAATGACATTGTGGCACAGTGAGGTTAAAGTGTAAAGCTAATGCTGCTTGACAACTACAGATGAGTGACACTGACATTGATGAGAGAACAACACAAAAGCTGTAAAGGTCTGCAAACCCTGAGAACCTGAGGATTCACACATCAAAACATCCACTAAACAGAAAAAAACAAGAGAGAAGAACAAAAAACAGAACAAAACAAAAATCTGGCCATATTGTACAGGTTTTTTTTCACCTTCTCATAAATTGTCTATTTATGAAAAGGCACGCATTTTTTAAATATAATGGGATATTAACAACAACACACAGCTCCACATTCCTCTTATAAAAATGCAATAAATTAGTTTTAACTGACAACAAAAAAACTTCATCTAGAAAGAGTGAGTTGGAACATAATGTTATAATTCACTCACTCTGCACTGTGTGTGTGAGCAGTCAGTAGAGCACACAGTTACATGTGCGTTTGAATGTGTCAGCGTGCGTTCAAACTGATGCACAGCTGATCTAATAAAAAGAAAAACACTGGATGAGATTAGACAGAGTGCTACAGAGGCGTCGTCTGTAGAGGTCACTGTTACACTACCTTTACAATACAGTCAGCACCCATGCAGAGCAAGTCAGGCAGACACACACACACACACACCCTCTGTATCTGCCAGTACAGTGTGTGGAGTCACATGAACTGAGGGGACACCTCCTTCAGGGGGGCGTCACCGATGACTGAGGGCCAGGAGGGTGAACATGCACCTCCTTCCTCGACCACCAACACATATATCCGTAGTTTTGTCCATCTTTCCCATTGGCTTGGATAAAACACTCCACAACATAATTGCTGAGGTCTGAGAGCATGGGCGGGTATTGCATGTGGGCCGAGAAATCATTTGCAAAGCAGTCCAATATTGGTGAAAAGATGTATTTATAAAAAATATAAATAAGGTTTTTAAATGTTTTAAAATCTTTGAAAACTCCTTTTATTTATGTATTTTGTATTTTGTATTTTGTATTTTGTATTTTGTATTTTGTATTTTGTATTTTGTATTTTGTATTAAGGCCAATCTCTGTTAATCCAATGATAGGAACTTTTCTGTTGTCGCAGCCAGACCACAGTGTATACTTGTTTACTATACATCCATGGCAAAAACTAGAGCATCAAATGGATATCTGGTTGGCAACAGGAGGAATTAAAAGGAAAGAGAGTCAAGAGACAGATGATGAATCGACAAGTGATCCCCAAGGCGAGGCGATATTTGGCCTCTGTATTGTGATGGGGTCAGATGTGGGCTGCCAACATTTTTGAGATTTTCAAGTGAGCCATGAGGTGGAAAATGTTGGGAACGGCTGATCAAAGCCACTTTATTTGCAGCTTAAACTAGCAGTGAAGTGTTGCTAATAATCCTTTATTGTAGAGGAGAACTGTGTGCACACAACTGCAGTAAAGGGCACAGTATGCCTGAAGGAAACTAGATCGTAAGCCAGAAGTGTCTCTCTGCAAGAACTTTTCTGTGACTTTATAGTCTTGATGAAATGAATCATATAAATAGGGATAATGACTTTGACACTTTCAGAGCCTTGCCTTGTAGTATTCATAGTGTGGCACTCAAAAAACACTGATGAAAGGAGAAGTTTAAACCTGGTCTGGCTGATCACTGTGGAAGTGCTTGTCGGGTTGTCACTTTGGAAAAAGTTACAATAATAATAAGGCTCGGCTGTGGCTCAGGAAGTAGAGTGTGTCGTCCAGAAGGGGCGGTGGTTCGATCCCCGGCTCCTCCAATCTGTGTGTCGAAGTGACCTTGGGCAGTGTGTGTTAGAAGTGCTCTATGTGTAGAAAGAAAGCGCTGCATGAATGTGTGTGTGTGAAAGGGTGAATGTGGTGTAAAGAGCTCTGAGTGGTCGATAAGACTAGAAAAGCTCTATATAAGTGCAGTCCATTTACCAATTGTTGGATGCAGGCAGGTACTTTGTTAGAGGCACGCTGACAACACCCAAACATCCATCACAGATTACTGACCCACTGTGGATCAGTATCTATGATGGATGTTTGGGTAATATTCTCACTGTTTACCTTCAGTTTCTGCTCCACATGATTTTGTTTCCAGCCTGTCTGATTGTCCGGCTGCTCATGGTTCTTGACCCATCACTGTGTTCTCAGATCTCAAATATTAACTTGGAATGTGCCATCTTATTATTGACAGAAATGATAGTCAAAACTACAGAATAAAACCCATGTTGTAATAAACCTCCGTTAATAAGACACTAGTCTCACAGAGACCAAAACAGATGGGGTGTTTGGGTGCTCTTCGTTAACTCTAATACTTCCTGCTCAGCTGGTATGACTGAATTACAGTCAGTTACATTTGGACTGGGTTAAACCTCATGACCCTGAGGGAGGAGCCCCTGACCGGGGGACACAGGCAGTGTGTGTTGACCCACACATGACTGATCAGTGAACTTTCTGTCTTTATGTGTTTATATATCTGCACATTTCACCTGTCTCCTCATGAGAATCAGGTGTCTCATTTAGTTTAGGATTTGTCTCACTCTCGAGGAGTGTGCAAACAGTGGTCTAGCAGTGAATACAACAGCCTTTACATCTGTATTCTTTTCACTTTTTTAACTTTCAAGACCATACTTTCCTTTAGAGTATTATAGAAAAAGGAGAGACAGAAATTAAAAAAAAAAAAGAAAAAAGAAAAAGATACACAAAACAGAATCTATTGTTGAACCACTGAGACAAACATCAGTGTTCAGGATGCAGCAGATGCCTTTGGACCAACAGAATTATAAGAGTGGGACGTTTTATCCTGTATCGTGTGCTTGTGTTTGATCTGGGTCCCGTTACAAGAACATAATACCTGGACAGAGAGAATGATGAGCATGATTGATCATTGATTTTTCAAGTCTTGTAAAATAGAAATTTTCAAAAATTGCTTCGACAAATATAAAAAATATTATTTCCCTCCACCTTCTGTCTTCACTTGGTGTAATTAGTCCATCACAAGAAATAGGCCTAAATAGCAAGCAATAGGAAACTGTAAATTATACCTGTTGAGCTGTATACAAAAACTCTCCAGGATGGTCATAAATATTCTCATTCACACAAGGCTTTGTTTATGCTCATGTCTGAGCCCTAAAACATCAATCAGTCACTGTTTTCCTCTGCAGCATATTAGTCTGATCTTCAAAGAACAAGTCAGCAATGACTGACATGAGACCGTCGTTCAGATAGAACCCAGACCGCGGGCGTGTGCTTCTGACTTCCCTCAATGCCCATTAATAACGCCACAACGTGACAATGCTGCAGGGACACCTGTTTCCTGACAGCAGCGCTCGCCAAAATAAGAGACGAGAGTCCAAAAGTCTTGTGGGATATGACGAGTGCAACTCTCCAGAAAAGCTGCAACAACTCTGAATGCTTTAATGTGTTCCCACACTGTCTTTGTCTACAGGTGCATGACAGGAAGTAGTTGTTATGGTGTATTCTGGGTAGTTGCTGTCTTCCATCCCATCAATCTTTTCCTCTACCCGTCGGTTTGGCGTCCCGGTCTGTAAACCTCTGTCTGCTTTCGGGCTTACATGCTTGTCTCACAGGGCGGTGTCATGCTTCCATCCAGGACGACGTGGTTTTCTCGTTTCTCTCCACTCTGCTCTGCTCCATCTCCTCCTTCTCCTCCACCTCCTCCTCCTCCTCCTCCTCCTCCTCCTTCCTCCTCTCCTTCCATAGCTACTAGCTCCTGGGTGCAGTTAAGCGGGCTGGCTTTAGACAAAAGTGGGCTCGGACTGCTGCTGGAGCCAACAGCAGACCTCTCCATGTGATTCCTCCCCTGGTGGCTTAAGCCTGTGAGCTGCCCTTCACCTTCTAAGCTCCTGGCTGCTGAGCCCTCACCTCCCCCCTGGGAGTTGCCTGGACTGACAGATTGCTGGGCCGGGGACGGAGACTGCACGATTGCCAGCGGAGACTTAACTTCCTGTGTAGCAGAGGTGGGAGGTGTAGAAAACCCGGAAACGATGTCGTCAGAAAGTAGTTGAGCAAGCTTGGCTGAACCCGGGGTTGCCACAGGTGTCATCACTGCCATTAGCACGTCATCTTGGGATCCAATAAAGTCAACCTGGAGGGCTCTTGTTTTCTGAGGGCTACTATAATCTTTCAAGGTGCTGCAGATGCTGTCATAGGTCACTCCACCGCTTTCTGCACTCTGTGGCATCAAACCCACATCTCCAGCCCTTCCTCTGGGGCTGGACACAAACTCATACAAACCCTCTTTGATGATGGTCGCTGGCTGGATGCCGTCAGGGCCTCTGTTCACCTCCATGGCGCTGATCTGACTTAGATCCAAGGGAGGGGGGATGCGCTGGTGTTTAGCTGGAGTTTGACCCTCAGCGCTCACGAGAAGAGAACTTTCTCCTCCTTCCACTGGAAAATCATCCGCCACATTAGAGAATTTGCTGACGTCAGGTGCAGTTTGCCGGCGTTGTGTGGACATCAGTGTTTTCATCTCCATCTGCTCCTCTATAATTTTTTCCTCCTGCTCCTGCATGGTCACTGTCTTGTTGTAAGCTTCTTCCAGCCTCTTCACGTTGAGGTGTTGAGGGGTAGTTTTGTTAGCTGACAACTTGGCCCGATCAGGAGAGCCCAGCTGAGCCACCTCGAGGTAATGAGAGTGTTGAGACCTGCCTGGGCTGCTTACCTCTGCATTGGAGTAGTGTTTGTGGTAGCTCCAGCGGCTGGGTGACAGGTGATTATCCACAGGACACTTGCTGTCCTCTCTCTTTTCCACCAACACATCTGTAAGCTCCATGCTACGTGCAAAAGCATCCTTCAGGTTAATAGAAATAATGCTTCCACTCCTCTTGGCTCTTTCCAGAGCTTCCCTTCTCTTGATGGCCTTCTCCTGCCTCTTCTGCTCCCGGTAGAACTCAGAGAAGTTGTTGACGATGATTGGGATAGGAAGGGCAATGACCAGCACACCTGCTATGCAGCAGAGCCCTCCTACAATCTTGCCCAGCAGGGTTTGAGGGTAGATGTCTCCATAACCAACAGTGGTCATAGTAATGGTAGCCCACCAGAAGGAGGCAGGGATACTGGTGAATTTAGTGGCATCCTCATCCTTCTCAGCAAAGAACACCAAACTAGAGAAGATCATAATGCCCATGGCTAAGAAGAGGATCAGCAGACCCAGCTCATTGTAGCTCCTTCGCAAAGTGAAGCCTAGAGACTGGAGTCCTGTTGAGTGCCTGGCCAGCTTCAGAATCCTCAGGATCCTCATAATTCGGAAGATTTGGACCACACGGCGCACGTTCTGGAACTGCATCACGCTCTTGTTGGACTCAGTTAGGCAGAGGGTCACATAGTAAGGCAGTATAGCCAGCAGATCAATGATGTTGAGTGGTGCTTTGATGAAATCCCACTTGTCGGGTGCTGAGAGAAGGCGCAGCATGTACTCCATGGTGAACCAGGCAATGCAGACAGCTTCCACGTGGGCGAGGCTGGGGTTGTCATTGAACTGGCCAAACTCATCCACCACCTGCAGCTCCGGCAGGGTGTTGAGAGACAATGATATGGTGGAAATGACGATGAACAGGATGGAGATCATGGCCAGGACCTGCAGACAAAGACAAAGTTGTGGGTTACTGCATTAGCAGAGCATATTTGTAATTTCTTACACAGATAGATGAAGGAATGCAGAGATTATGATCCTTTTGGTTCAGACTGAAACATCTCTACAGCTATAAATGATGTGCTGTGTTTTCCAGAGGATGAATCCTAATGACTGACCAATGATCCCCTGACTCTTTCTCTAATGAAATCACCCAGGTGATGTGTTTGGCTGGTTAGGGTTAGGGTTGGATGGTCCCCAGAAGATGAACTAGAAGATGAACCTTAGTGACTTTGGTGACCCCTTTACTTTTATCCTGTTATCCAACATGTATGTCATCATCTACTGGATGGATTGACAGAAAATGATGCACAGACTTTAAGTCTTTCGACATGCCTCTGGTCTTTGTCTTTTGTTTTTATAATTAGTTGAAATCCACAGTAACAATAAAGAATAATGAAAAAATATCTGCACCTACTTTTTTTAATTACACAATAGGATTTATTACAGAGCTGATTAATAATAATCTGGAGGGAAAAGGTTTCAGCTTAGTTGTAATGAATTTACATGTCATAGTTATTTTGTTTTGGGATGCAGCTGTTTGATTTATACACTCTCTCTGTTTCATCATCATTACGTTTTGAACTAACACTGAAAGACCATGTTTTAAGTCAGAGATGATTGTTGTGAGTTTTTCTTTATTTTATTATACATTTTTTTCCAGCAGACCTGCAGAGGTGATGAGCTACAGCATGGTTCATTGTCTCCTCCGAATGCAACTTGTTTAAAGACGGACTTAAGATCAGGAATCAACCTTCATGGCCGCTGAAGACATTGTTCAGAACACACATGACATGAAAAAAGATAAATACTCTAAAACAGGGGTTTTCAAAGTCTGAGACTGTGGGCCTCCCCTTAGACGAACCTTGGAAAACAGCGCACACTCACCCCACCTTAGTGTACTTGCTTTGTTTTGCTCAATTCCTGGATGTCTATGGGATCATGACTATGTTATTTGATCCTGTAGACACTGAACAATTGAGCCAAGACAGCCTAATACTGCTGTTTGACATTACTTGAGACTAAACCAAATACATTAAAAAAAAAAGCCTGTCCTAAGGCTTTTATAAGTTTCTGACTCTGTGAAAGTGGGAAAAACGGTAATTTTCCCCAACACTGCTGTACCTGATCTCTTTAACCAAACCACACACATTTAGGCTAATTTACGTGATCTATTTTGATAACCAATGTAATAACTATTATTAATTAATATTTTTTCCCTTACATTCACCCTTGAAATTGTTTGAAATTGTTCCAACTTTGAAATCCCCTGCTCTAAAGCTATTTATCTGCAGTGTTCATTACTACAAAATTTATTAGAGTCAATCACCAACACTGATTTAGCTGATGAGCCTTAACATTGGGGTAAAACCTTTTATAATGAGGGCGGCAATAAAAGAAAGGTCAGCAAAGGTCACATTTTGATCAAGAAGGAAAAAAAATCTTTCACTTTTTGTAATTTTTCTCCATTTGCTTTGCATGAAATATTGAATAGTTTGATCTCTTTAGGCTGTAAACACTTAAATAAAAACCATCTGAGACGTTTAGATGGAACTACAAATCTGGTAATAGACATAGACATGAATTTTATAAGTGTATCATACATTTTAAAATGTCAAATTTGAATTTATAAAGTAGTAACTTCAACTTTTATCCATAATCCAATAGAAAGAATTGACCAGGACAAGCTGACAGTCCAGCATGAACATTACAGATTCAAGACTGAGTTAGTTTTTGCCCTTGAATATTTCAATTCACAGGGGATATATGAAAATCTGACACAATTATTGCCCCCTGCCCCTGTTCAGTGGTCCTACTTCTAGAAAATAGACTGAGGAGGTTCAACACCACTACCTACAATCTCTGCTCAAAAACACTAACAAGGAGCTCTAAGGTCCGAGCCAAGTCAGGTAGTTGAAGCATGTGTGGTCTGAGTCTTCTCTCTGCAGCCCTTGCTAGGACATTTCAGGATAATTGTAATAGGATTGTGTTGCTATCTATAGAAAGGATAGAGAGAGGTTAGAAGTGGTTACTCATTCTTTCCTCCCCCAACAGGAAGAATCAGGCAATTGTTGGACACCCCCAAGAAAAGCTTTACACTAAAACTAAATAAATGAATTAAATAAAATAGAATATACAGACAGAAGAGAAATTAAAGGCCAAACCAACATAAAGTGTCGTAGTAAGTAGTAGGTAGTAAGTAGTAAGGTGTTGTTCCACCATATGCTGCCAGAACAGCTTAAATGAGACCTGGTGACTGTTAGGACCATAGCGGATAATTCACATCATTTTCATGCTCATCAAACCACTCAGTGACCCCTCGTACTCTATGGATGGAGGCATTGTCATCCTGTTTCTCCAATCATTTTTCTGGTTTTCCCTTTAATTTGTCACCCGTCTGTGTATGTATATATATATATATATATATATATATATAATATGATGTCAAAAATGACTGACAGAGAACCCTGTTGAATGAACAGAGGCTGTGGTGCCTCATGCTCTGTGTGTGCTGCTACATCATGAGTG
>NW_019174687.1:2565415-2580415 GCF_002260705.1 Seriola dumerili
CCCAGAGAGAAGATGGTTAGGGTTGGAGATGGTCCCAGAAGATGAACTAGAAGATGACCTTAGTGATTATTGTGACTTACCCTTTACTTTTATCCTGTTATCCAACATGTATGTCATCATCTACCTGGATGGATGACAAAAATGATGCAGCAGACTTTAAAGTCTTTCGACATGCCATCTGGTCTTTGTCTTTTGTTTATTATTAATTAGTGAAATCCACAGTAACAATCATAAGAATAATGAAAAAATATCTGCAGCCTACTTTTTTTCAAATTTACAACAGATGATATTATTACAGAGCTGATTAATAATAATCGTGGAGGGAAAAGGTTTCAGCTTAGTTATGTAATGAATTTACATATGTCATAGTTATTTTGTTTTTGGGATGCAGCTGTTTGATTATACACCTCTCTCTGTTTCATCATCATTACGTTTTGAACTAACAATCTGAAAGACCATGTTTTAAGTCAGAGATGATTGTTGTGAAGTTTTTCTTTATTTTATTATACATTTTTTTCCCAGCAGACCTTGCAGAGGTGATGAGCTACAGCATGGTTCATCTGTCTCCTCCGAATGCAGAACTTGTTTAAAGAAGGACTTAAGATCAGGAATCAACCTTCATGGCCGCTGAAGACATTGGTTCAGAACACACATGACATGAAAAAGATAAATACTTCGTAAAAACAGGGGTTTTCAAAGTCTGAGACTGTGGGCCTCCCCTTAGACGAACCTTGGAAAACAGCGCACACTCACCCACCACCCTTAGTGTACTATTGCTTTGTTTTGCTCAATTCCTGGATGTCTATGGGAATCATGACTATGTTATTTGATCCTTGTAGACACTGGAACAATTGAGCCAAGACAAGCCTAATACTGGCTGTTTTAGAATTACTTGAGACTAAACGAATACAGGTTAAAAAAAAAAAGCCTGTCTCTAAGGTCTTTTATAACGATTTCTGACTCTGTTGAAAGTGGGAAAAACGGTAATTTTCCCCAACACTGCTGTACCTTGATTCTTTTAACAAAACTCACACACATTTTTAGGCTAATTTTATCTATAATTTTGATAACTCAATGATAATCAATATTATTAATTAATATTTTTTCCCTTACATTCCCCTTTGAAATTGTTTGAAATTGTTTCCAACTTTGAAATCCCCTGCTCTAAGTTATTTATCTGCAGTGTTCATTACTACAAAATTTATTAGAGTCAATTCACCAAACACTGATTATTAGCTGTAGAGCCTTAACATTGGGGTAAAACCTTTTACTGAGGGCGGCCAATAAAAGAAAGGTTCAGCAAAGGTCACATTTTGATCAAGAAGGGAAAAAAAATCTTTTCACTTTTTGTAATTTTTCTCCATTTGCTTTGCATGAAATTTATTGAATAGTTTGATCTCTTTAGGCTGTAAACACTTAAATAAAAACCATCTGAGACGTTTAGATGGAATACACAATCTGGTAATAGACATAGACATGAATTTTTATAAGTGTATCATTACATTTTTAAAATGTCAAATTTGAATTTATAAAGTAGTAACTTCAACTTTTACTCCATAATCCAATAGAAAGAATTGACGCAGGACAAGCTGAGACAGTCCTGCATGAACATTACAGATTCAAGACTGAGTTAGTTTTTGCCCTTTGAATATTTCAATTCACAGGGGATATATGAAAATCTGACACAAATTATTGCCCCGCTGCCCACTCTGTTCAGTGGTCCTACTTCTAGAAAATAGACTGAGGAGGTTCAAGCACCACTACCATACAATCTCTTGCTCAAAAAACTAACAAGGAGGCTCTAAGGTCCCGAGCCAAGTCAGGTAGTTGAAGCATGTGTGGTCTGAGTCTTCTCTCTGCAGCCCTTGCTAGGACATTTCAGGATATTGTAATAGGATTGTGTTGCTATACTATAGAAAGGATAGAGAGAGGTTAGAAGTGGTTACTCATTCTTTCCTCCCCAACAGGAGACATAGAGCAATTGTTGGAACCCCCAAGAAAAGCTTTAACACTAAAACTAAATTAAATGAATTAATAAAATAGAATATACAGACAGAAGAGAAATTAAAGGCCAAAACCAACAGTAAAGTGTCGTAGTAAGTTAGTAGGTAGTAAAGTAGTAAGGTGTTGTTCCACCATATCTGCCAGAACAGCCTTAAATATGAGCACCTGGTGACTGTTAGGACCATAGCGGATAATTCACATCATTTTCATGCTCATTCAAACAACTCAGTTGACCCCTCGTATCTTATGGATGGAGGCATTGTCATCTGTTTTCTCCAATCATTTTTTCTGGTTTTTCCTCTTTAATTTGCTTCACCCCGTGGAGCATCTGTGTATGATATATATATATATATACATATGATGTCAAAAATGACTGACAGAGAACCCTGTTGAATGAACAGAGGCTGTGGTGCCTCATGCTCTGTGTGTGCTGCTACATCATGAGTGATGGTCAGTCATTATGAAAACCTGGTGTGTTGATTACAACTGAGAGTGATTCTATGAGGGATTTCTAGCACATTGAGTAGCTTTCACTGTAAATGTATGAAGCCTTTGTGCCAGTATCACAAAGATATTTCAGACTGGTCTGCAGTGTTGCTCCAGTCTTCATTTTGGCCACAGATTAGTCTAATGCAAGTAAGAGTGTTTCAAAAAAAAAAAAAGACTAATCTTAAGCCGAAAAACACCTTACACCTTACCCCCAGGGTAACTGAGGCCTTAGACCAATGTTACCATGGTTACAATCAATTACACCTGCACTGACCAGTAACACCCAACAACAAGAAACAGGAAAACATGGCTCATGATTTGAGCAATGAGAAGGGACAACAGAGCTTTTAGAGAATATTTTTTTTTCCCAAATCAGATTTTTGTTTGTATTGTTTCAGTCTTTGCTGAATTTCCAAAGTAAAATGTCCTTGTAACTGTTGTCTTCCTAAAGACAAACATTTTCTGGTGGGGTAAATGGAGCTGAGCGGTTGGATACAGTTCCTCAGTCAACCATTTTTTTTTTATTGAAAAAAGTCTTAATTAATTTACCCTCAATTCCTTTGTTACAGAAAACCCAGAAAACCCTTGTCGTTAATGACACTGGAGGCCATGAACTGCAGTCAACATCCGGTCGCTTGAGTGTGTGCGCTCACTCTCTGTATGTAGGCATGAGTGAGGATCAGCCAAAACAGTGAAGTGACATACACAAGTGCAATAGACTGGCATCATGTTGATAGATGAGGTAATTAAATTCACATCGTTAGTTTGACTATAAACTATTTTTGAGACCATAGACTTTATATGACTTTCCATTGCGGACACTAAACTAACTGACTCTAAATCGAAGTGTGGAGATAGGTCTGGCTGTTTTGAGGCTACAGTTTGACTAATGCTGAACATAATTCTTTGAAATAGGATTTATAAAGTGTAATATACTTATCAGCTTGCTAGCTAGCATAATATAAGCTAGTGATGTTGAAGTAATCCATTCTCATTGCATTATACGTCAACTGCATTTATGGTATGTCAGCATTAGCTAACTAGCCAACTTTATCAATCACTGTTTGTCTAGCTTTCGCGGAGAGGCTCAGCAATGTCAGCACAGCTAAATTTGTATGATTTGTATGATAAAGCTAACGGTAAGTGAGCTACACAGAATATTATACATTTTGCTAAATTAAAGTGCTAATATTTCAGTATTTTTATAGGCTATAACTTTTTTTAAATGTAACTTTACTGTACTGAATGTGACCTCGTGGACTAACATCAGTTATAAACAGATGGTAGGAGTGGGATGAATAATGTTAAACTGGAGATAAAGCACATGAAACCTACAGAGTAACAGCTTCTAAAGAACAGACGTTTTGTGTTGTACTGGGAGCTGTTAGCGGACTCCATTTCTAAGCAAAGTTAGCTAGTGTTGCACACTGTTAGCGCTGTAGGGGAGTAGAAGAGGGGCACTGAGGCAAGGCACTCAGGAGCGAGCATAAATGTCAAATCCTTTGGCTATTTCCTAGAAGCACAGGTGACACTTGTTTCTTTGTAGTCCAGCAAAAAGAGCTGTGCATAGCTAAGTGGGAGGCCGATTGTTTGGCCAACATAACTCGAGGCTCCAAGGAACAGGGGACATGGTGTTGGTGTTCTCCCATGTGACCTTGTTCTGCTGTATCTGGTGAAGGAGGAGCTCTGTTGCCACTGATGATGTTTGTCCTTTGTTGAGTTCCTGTTTAATTTCCCTATCTTTGGTTATCCTTTCTTTTATTAGTGGTTGTATTTGATTTCGGTTGTTGTTGATTTGCTCTGATCTGTTTTCTATTTAAGTGGTGGCCTGGACATCAACAGATGTCAGCCATGGCCAATAGTAAGAGAGGTTTAGATTACTGGGTCTAACGCTGTTTCTATTAGATAGATAGATAGATAGACAGACAGACAGACAGACAGACAGACAGGCAGACAGACAGACAGATAGATAGATAGATAGATAGATAGATAGATAGATAGAAAGATATAGTAGATAGATAGATAGAAGGGCAGCTATGCGATACTTGTGACCAACACACAGAGCTGACCGTAAAAAGGCAAGAGGCCATGTGTCGCTAACTGCTGTAAAAGCCCCATATGAGACATAAATGTCCAAAAAAAAACAAAAAAACAAACCAAATAATATCAGCATGTCCCACACGTCTTAATCGGAAAATGCTAAATTCGAAAAAGGCCAAATTCAGGATATCCAAACGTAGTGTGCTGTTTACATGATCTATATCAAATTCCAAATATTGTCATATTCGAAATAACAGTGTACCTGTAAATGTACAGACTAAGGTTTTGTACAAAATTTGGTGCACATTGGCCACCAGGTGGCGCATTTACTCAAAGAAAAACATCCCAACTAGTTATTATCATTTTTCTTCTTATTATTTATTTTTCTCTGCTAAAGGCATTTTGTGCTGCCAAAACTTTGAGACCTAGAAACCTCAAACTTCCCGACATGGTCCCAAATTCCCCTCACTGCACAGGCCCCAAAACATGAGGTACTGTACCCATAGGTGGCACTGTAATATTCAAGTTTGGATTTTGGCTAATATCAGAACAGTGGAGCCTAGAGTCAGAAATTCTTTCTTCATGTCAATCTCTCAGTTCATCTGCTCTAAAAATGTCGATCCATTTAGTTTTAATTAGCCAATGAATCTTTATCAAAATGTCTCAATACAGTAAATGTCTTATATCTCAACACAACATTTATTGATTTTCACAGAACTGAACAGTGAGTTAGGCCTTTACAACACTCTATGAACAATCCCCAAATTTCATACAAATAGACCACTAGGAAGGGACTACTACAAATTGCTTGTTTTTAAATAGATTATCAGAAAAAGTTGGAATTTGATTGAAATTTGGTACAGTGACTCATGATAACATTTTAAAAACTTTTCTCCAAATATTGCTTTGATAACTTAATCAGTGTGGCCGCCAGCTTGTAATTTCCACTGTGAATGTTCAATCAACATGAAAAATGGTACAAAGGTTTATAAAACAGCCTCAAGGAGGCGTTACAAAAAAGACGCTTACACTTAGACACAGGCCTGTATCTCAGAAATGTTTTGATCCAAATTCAAAATTCCTTTTTGTCCTGCTTGCTACAATATACTTTTGATCAACTTACATAAATACATTTGACATTTTGCAAGTTTTTAAACTGTTTGAGTTTTATCAACTTGTCTGAGACTGTCAGATTCTTCTGAAATTCACTGTGACTCATACATCATCAACAGCATTCCTTGAACTGAGAAAATTAGCTACTTTTCTGAAAAGAAATAATCAGTTATTAGCCAACTAACGGTAGTACGAGCAGTACTAGACAATTCAACAGTCTGAGTGGGTGAACTCAGAGCTGGTGGTTAGTCCAACTTCCATATGTGTCAGAAGTCCCCAGTTTGAATCCTGATATACTGTAGGTTCAACTCCTGAACATCTGGTGTAAACTAATCTCCTCTGCTGTGTCAGTGAGATTACCACAGCCAGATTTTGTTCTTTTAGAAAAGTGTGTGATAGTTTCAAATATCAGCAGTTACCCAAGTTATTGCTTCTTATGCCATTTGACTCCAATGACTGGAATGACCAGGGACTTCCAGATGTAAATTAACAATTTCCAATGCCAAATCTCCTCTAACCTCTAATATGCATCAAACTGCACAAAAAGTACACATTTAACCCAAGTAGCAATAAACCAAGAAACAAGTGTTCAAATGCTTCCAATCTGCTTGAACTCAGATTATTTCTGCTTGTTTTCTAATCTTAGTATTTCTACTATTTTATTGCACTATGACAACTGTCCCTGCGGCTCAAGAGAGTTCCTGTGAAATTATGTGATAGAAGGATTGTCTCGTTTCCGGTGAGGGGCAGTCTGGCTGATCAGAGTCATGTCAAAGGACACCGAGCATTACAGCATTACACGGTGTACAGTATTTCTGCTGCTTAATAATCCTTATTCAGACTGAGTGACTTTGTTCCAGACAAAACTGCAAAGGCAAGCAAGAAAAAGAAAACTGAGAGACAAAGAGAAAGATGAGAGAAAGACGAAGGAGAAGATAAATGGAAAGAGAGACAGGACAAAGGGAAATAGAGGGCAGGTGTATCAAAGTGTGTCCACCCTGCAGCGTCTTAATGGCTTAATGGCTGCCAAATGCTATGACCTTGGCACCCAGGGCAGATTTAAAGCAGTACCAGGAACACACAAGCTGCTTTAGAAGCTGTACAGTGGAGGAAGAATTAATGGAGGCTCCACATTTAGGATTCAGCTGATCAATAACACTTGGAGTTTGTATCACAGCGAGTGGCTAACAAAGAAATGAACTCAACTCTGAGAAACATTTTGTCAACAGTGAAGCATTTCATCAAAAAGAGAGCAAAGTCAGTGTTAATGATCCTCACATTGTTGTGTGAGTATGAACAGTATGGATTTCTAAATGACTTGGTCAGTCCTGTGACCTTTCCTTACGAAACTTTGGCCCTTGACAACATGAATGAATGACTGGATACCTGTGAAATGTGCTATAAATACTCATGGTCCCCAAAGGATTAATCCTGATGTTTTGGAAACCAAGAAAACTAATTGGTGATTATTAATAAATATTTATATATACATATGTGTGTGTGTGTATATATATATATATGCACACACACACACACACACACACATACACACACAGATAGATAGATAGATATCCTGCACTGTAAATTGAAAGTTTGGTCATCCTCTGAGTGTCATGATCTGTCCTTCTCTGACTGTGTTTGGACATTTGTCCTTTCCTGTTTTATTTTGTAGTAGCTTTCCTTGTGTGTCTCGTGTTAGTTTTATTTCCTGTCTTTGTCCTGTTTCCCTCCAAGATGATTGTCTGCCCCACCCCCTGATGTGTTTCACTTGTGTTCAATTACCGTTGCCCCCCTTGTGTGTATTTAGTCTCTGTGCTCCCTGTTGTCTTTGTCAGTTTGTCTGTTTTGTTCCTGTGTACTTCAGTTTGTGATGTTTCCTTGTGTCTCTTCCTCTTTTGGTTTTCTGGTCTTTGAATTGGTTTTGTAAGTTTCTTTTGTTATTAAATCAACTTTTTTCACGAACACCACTTTGTTCTTGTCTGCGTTTGGGTCCTGAATTTACTAATCCCTGACACTGGGGACCATGAATATTACAGAGATACAGGATCTACCTCTGAATCATAGACTACTATGAACCGAGGAAGAGGGGGGGGGGCATGTCCCTGCCAGGGTCAAAAGTAAACAACTAAAACTTAAGATGTTACACTTGGTTTGACTCTGCAGCTTTCCAACAAAAACTTCAGCAAATCATTCACTTGTTAGTTCTGTATCATGTTGAAGGGGTGTGAGGAATGTCTGCTAATCACGATCATTATCATTATAGGACACCTGATCCCTCAGTTGGCTCCATTACTGTGGTGTACAACATATACAGAGACAGAGAAAGAGAGACAAAGAGAGAGATGTCAGACAGATGGCAAAGTAGCAAATGAGAGAAACTGACAGAGCCAGAAAAAAATGAAAAGACTGAATGAAGGAGTGGATGAAGTGACTGGGCAGAGAAACCCAAGCCCTGATCAATACGTGGAGATATTTCTGGAACAACAGGCGCAGGATCTGTTGGACAGCTGCTGTTGCTGCAGAGGTCAACACAGTTCATTTATGAAGCTTTCTGCAGTCCTATTGTTTTCATCTACTGTTACACTGAGGCCACGCTGATGCTCATTCATCCGGTCACTGATCCAGATGTTCTGCTGACATTGGGAGCACATTGTTAATAGTGACATAGTCTCAGAAATTGTAATTGTGGATATTCACTCCAAAACTTTTTAGCACCCGATAACATCAACAAACCCCAAATCAAATCTGCTCCCAGCTCACTGCTGATGCTGCTGTGCAGATGTTTTTTCAAGCCAACATGTGGGCATGGCTGATAATGTTCAAATGTTATTATGATGGCGGGATAACTTCCGCCACAGTGCACACACACTGATGAGCTCATACTTTTCAGACATGCCTGATGTTTTCATTGTTGGCGTTGAGTGGAGACTATATGAAAAAGGAAATCTCTGTGTATTTTAAGGATCTGAACGCCATCCTGATATTCAGTCTTGCTCTTTGCACACCAAAACACACACATGCACACGCACACACAAAAATAAAGACAGAGAGGGAAGAGGCGCCGAGAGAATAAAGACAGAAAGCCAGAGTCAGAATTACAGTAATTATTCCAAAGAGAAGCCTCTGGCTCGTCTGTGTGACATGCTGAGCTGTAATTAGCCAAACATGCTATGTTATTAGCCATCCAGGCAGGGCGATCACTACAACACCTACAATGAACCACAACAGAAGGACAACTGTGGTGCTGCTGGTTTAACGTCGTTTTTTGTGATTTACTCCAAAGACAAATCAAAATGTTTGATTTTTCCTGCACCAACACAGGGTCAGTCAACACTTACAGGTGTATACTGATTTGTACAAAATGCTTACACACATTTTGAACACAATCCCCAAACACAAACACTTCCTGAGATTTCCATGTTCTGAAAGATGGAGAATGGTGCCACAGCCACACCTGAAATTAAGATCAATTCATTCTCAAGCCACAAGGACAACAAAAAGCAGCGGCACATAGTATCATAGTCACTTAAATATAAAGATAGATAAATATACAGTAAGTGATTAGAAAAATCATCAAATGCAATGTTGTTGGGGATGTTGTCACTACATTATCTGAGTCACTGCATGCGCCATTTCACGATAACAGCTGACTGCAGCTAACTCAGTTTAGCCTCGGTTAACCAGCTAGTTAGCATCAGTGCTGATCCTGACATAATAAAACCCCAGTCATCACCAGGAAGTGCTTATTAACAACCATACTGACAGTGCAGGAGACATGGGAGCAGTTTTATTGGGAAACTCCAGACTGTGAGAAGGTGGTCCATGCTTTTATAATTCAGTACAGTTAAAATCTTTCAGGCTGCTGTACTGGATAAACTCAAGCATCATTCACATGAAACCTTCTACACTTTGCTTTATAAACTACAATATGCAATGATTTGCTGACTTGGGAAATATGCACTCACATAGATGTTATGTTGTGACAGATGTAAACAACAGCCAAGATCGTGCAACTGCTGGATATGTAGTATGGACGTAGCCCCACGGCTAACAGTTCGATGGGATGGCCCCCAGCCAAAAAGGAAAATGCTATCCTGGTGTTGCTGTGCGACAGTATATCAGCTGAGTGATAGCATCCAAAAAAATTAGCCAAATTAAAGAAAAAACTCCACAGTGAAAAAACAGACCAGAACTCTCCACTAGAATGTCCAGAGAGGACACAGCTCAGCCCAGTAACAATTTAAACAACTATGACGAAAAGAAAAGATGAAAAATTAAAAAAAAACAAAAAAAACTGCAACAGTCTGCAACAGGCAGCGACTACATTTTCCAGCTATAATAGAAAAATGTGAAGGTGCAGCTCACTGCTGGCATCGTCCCGTCCTCAGCATGCAAACTGACAATAGTGTTGAAATAACACTCAGACCAAGAAGCTTGTAACAAAAGCACAAACATCATAAACACAAATAATATAAAAATCATAGCTGGACAATGTGAAGTCCAGTGAAATTATTCAGTGTCATCAACTTTTCTTTTTCTTTTTTTTTTTAAATATTTAATGTCAATGTTATATCTAAATATTAAATCTGAATCTCTTATTTTGATACTCCCTCTGACCAGCAGTGTGAATTTAAACATTACTTTAACATTTAACATTATAATTACATTACATATTTTTTTAAAGAAAAGTATATATGACAAAGTTCACAAATATTGCTGTGAACCTGGTAACGCTTTACATTTTTTTTATGTTATTTATTTCATTTCTATTTTTAATACTATTTAAAGCTAATTGTGGCTAAATGTTGCTGTTAATTTCAGTATGCTTTACAATCTGCACCCGGCATTAAATGTATAAAAACAATTAGACCTCTGTTCTATATGTTGTTGAGTTGTGTTCTTACATTATCCCAAATATTTCCATCAATTCTCAAACCAGAGAAATCTGTGATTTCAATCGATTGTAACAGAAAGTGTTGGTTGTCTGTCAATGACATCATATCCTCTATGATCAAGTGTCAGTGTTGTGGTTGTCAATATTAACTTTTGATCCAGTTTCAAGTCACATTTTTACAATATACTTTTTAGATCTTGGTCATTTTAACTCTATATTTTGTCCAGATGAAGGATTTTAGTCATCAGCCGTCTGGATCTCAAGTCATCAGAGAAACAAGCTGCTCCCACCCCCTCTCTGATGTCCCCTGTCTGCTGAACAGTGTCAGAGAAACTGTGATTTTTAATGTGAAACTGCTTTATTGAGTGTTTTACAGGTTATATTCAGCTGGTCTGTTTCTTGTGGAGAGGAAGAGACCTCTGCCGATTCAGCTCCAGGTGAAAACCTCCTGAACCACTGACAGGAATCAAACCAGGACAAGCTGACTGCAATGGTGGGGAAGACGACAACTCCCATGATCCCATGCTATTTAACGTTGAAATCATTGCAGAGTAAAAAGTCACATAATGAAATTATGATTAACTGTATACTCTAACTTAATTAGCAATTAATTAATTAACCAGAATTAGCATTACCTCGAAAGGGAAAAAAAGTTACATCTAATCACAGATTTGATGCACCGCCCTGCGACCACAGCAAGTGTCCCTAATCAAACACACCTGTCATGTTACTGTATATGATCCACAGGTGCATGCTGGGTCTGGTTAAACGCTAAATGCTCACATACTGACAGCGGATCCTCCAGTTGTGACTTCTACATTCACTACTGTTGGTGAGGTGATCACCACCTTTGATGCATCTGATGCATGCTTTTATATCCAGCAGACCTGCCTACTGTAATGCTCTCCTATCTGACATACCCAAAAACATTCTAAACCAGCTGCAGCTGATTCACAATCTGCAGCCCGAGTCCTGACCAGGACCGGAAGGACAGAACACATCACACCTGTTGTAGTCCCTTCATTGGTTTCCTGCCAGCTCCTGTATTGATTTTAAAATTCTTTTACTTGTTTTTAAAGCACTTCATGGTCTTGCACCGGCAGATACGTCCCATATGCTGACACTCCCTGGACCAGTACGGCTCCTCGGGTCCTTAGTTATTTGTTCAGAGTTAGTCATTAGTCACTTTATTTTATTCACTTATTTTATTGTATCTATGTTGTCAATTGTATTTTATTCTCATTTATCTACTTTATCTTTTATCATTAATTTTCTTATGTTTGTTTTTGTTTATTCATGTTATTGTAGCTTTTTTAATCTATTTTATTGTATCTCATTGTCAGCTTTTTCTCCTCAGCTCATCAGACATCTGTGAAGCTCGTTGAACTGCACTGACCTGTATGAAAAGTATTGCACAAATAAAGCTTGACTGATGTATTGATTGATTGATTGATTGATTGATTGATTGATTGATTCGGAGCGGTTAGCACAAGATCCACTCATTAAGCTTTCATCAACAGATGGAGTTTTATTATTATAGTCAGTATTAATATTAATATCATTATTATTATTATTGTTATTGTTATTGTTATTGTTATTGTTATTGTTATTGTTATTAATATTATTACCAGCAGTAGGAAAAACTAAATCAATCCCTTTGATAATATTTTTTTTTCCTAGATCAAAATGAAACCTGAAGCTCCAGGTGAGCAGGTGAAGAGAGTAAAAACAGGCTGAATGTTACTCTGACCCCAGTGTCTCTCTGTTACCTGCACACACAGCTGGCTGTCATACAGCTGTGATACAGCTGTTGACTTCCAGTCACAGCAACAGTGACTCATCTGCAGGAAACTACATTCACAAGAGTGAGGGAAATATTTTGTCAAAAGGTCGGTCGTCATGAATGTGTGCGTAGCTACATTAGTAAGTGCTCTCCTCTGATAAAAACAAACCATTGTGCTTCTGCACAGCCATCCAGTGATAATATTAACATTAATCAGCTGCAGGAAATATCACTGAAACTAAGACAAAGCCAGAGAGGCAGCCCAGCCGTTTGTAGCAGTGGTACCACACAGGCCAATAAAAGATTTACAGTCAACAGGATGAACTTTACTGTAGATGGTAAACCACTTTGGATCAGCCTCTTTCCTGCTGGAGAGATAAATCTTTCTCATTTGAATTAAAGCATTCAGTGTTGGAAAGCTACAGTACATTAGTGAATACACATCATTCTGCTGCTGCTGCTGCTGCTGCTGCTGCTGCTGCTCTGAGGGCACAGGGCCAGTGAACTGTGGACCTGAGCAGCCACTCAGCTACTTACTGCTGTCTGTGAAAACATGCTGCTGCCTGAGCAATGCTGACAGAGACACTTTACACACACATACACACACACACACACACACACACACACACACAACACCCACACACACACACACACACACACACACACACACACACACACATACACACACACACACACACACACACACACTCATGTCCTCAATTTCAATCAGGAAGAATGAAAACTTGTGCAAGTGGTGAAATGATTGCTAATTAGTAAATTAACAAAGAGATTCAGTTTAAAGAGCTTTATGCTTATACTTTACTTTAACTGCTGGCATAGGCCCATGTTGGTTATGAAAACTAAGTCACTGGGGGGTGTTATCTTTACACTCTGTGTTATTTTACTTGAATCACACAGCCTGTTGTGGCTTAGTGCAAGACAAGAACAGATGCACAGGGTTATACATCTAGGAAACCCAACGCGTTCTGTGAATACAAAACTACAGTAGTGGATTTAAAAAGTGCAGCATCATCTCATCGTGACATCGCCGCAGTTTAAAGCTCCATATTTCCCTCTTCTTCTGTGTTTTATTTGAAGTGTTGATCCATAAGAAGATATATTTGTGGTTTTAAGAACCAAAAACCATCTCTGTGTAGTTTTACATCTCCTCTCTCAGGCTTCTCTCTGGAGCTCTAGTAACAACAGGTCGATGAGCCAATCAGAAGAGAGCCTCCTCTCTTCTGATTGGCTGACTGGTTTCTGAGTAACATATGGTCAGGCCAATCACAGGTAATGGATTGTAGCAGACTGCTGTAGCTTGGTAAAACTCCTAGCTGAAATGAGCTGAACAGAAGAGCAGGGACCAGTTGCACAAAACACCTTAAGTTTTCTACTTAAGTATGGCACAATTTATCCTTAGCTGAGGGGATTACTTAAGGGTGTCGCACAGAATCTCTTAAAAATATTTCCTTAGTTAAGAAAAGAAAGAAAAGTTGAGGCATTTGCAGCAGTGACAGAGATTTTACAGCAGTAAAATTCTACTGTTTCCATGGAGTCTGTTGATTTGCTGCCATCAGCACTTATGATTCCTGTTATCACTTTTGAGAAGCAGGTGACATTAGAATAGTGCGCCGCTATCTCATCTTCCTGTTGTTTTGACGGGAACTCCCTCATGATGCAGTTAAGACAGAGTCGGAGCTACCTTTAGTTTTTAGTTTGGTTGCTAAGGTCTTTTGTGCAACAGTTTAACTGACTCTAAGTGAACCCTTAAGTATAAGCTTAAGATAAGGAAAAAAAACATAAATACTACTACTACTACTTCTACAAAAAAAAAAAAGAAAGTTGGACCTGGGGCGTGGCTGACGGTTGTGACTGCTTTGTTGTGACATCACAAAGTTCCAGAAGTCCTGACAGCTGGTTTTAAGGCTCAGTTTCTGAATACAGGCTGTGTGCATTTCTCTGTGGACTGAGGCTTTGATACTTTCACAGTATTAATATAGAATCTGGACATGATCTATAATCAAACTACACATAATCTCCTAATTTAACTATGTCCTTATGTGGAGAAAATGGAAGCAAACACCCCTGGATAATAACATATATATATATATATATATATATATATATATATAACCATCAATTGTGTATATAAAAATGCTTTATAATAGGTTTAATCTGTAAAACACTGTGGCTCCAGATTCATTTTTACCACAGTTTCAGTTTTACTTCACCCGGAGCCATACTGTTCTTGAACTTGTAAAACAACTCCCTCCACTTTTTCTTTCATATTCTATAGTGGCTGGTGAACTTACTGTAATAATTTTAGATAATATACAAATAATATGCACAGTAATGATATGCACACATTTTAGTAGTGTAGTTAGTTGCAATAGTCTTGTCAGTTTGTAAAGCCTTTGTATCATATTATCTGTTTTGTTTTATACAAATGCTCAAATACAGAAATAAAGATACATCACTGCTGAACTTAATCATCAGGAAGAAATTCTCTTCTTCTAATCAATATTAAAACACAACACCAACATGATAAATTCTTCTTCACTAATCAAATACGATCTCTCACTCTCCGCCAAATTAAACAATAAGGAAAATGCACACATTCATTTTTGTTGAATAAAGAATCAGTTTCATTTAAATAGAAAAGTCAGATCTGCTGAAT
>NW_019174687.1:2585415-2620944 GCF_002260705.1 Seriola dumerili
AAATGTAATGTTAATGTTAAATGTAAATATTAAATCTAAATCAAAATGAAAACGTGCTTTCAAGGGTGGAGAAGACTGCACTTGTCCCCTGGGGGGATGGTGCACATTCATCTGATCCAGCTAGTGGATCTTCACGTCTTCAAAAACGCTAGAGCGAATACTGAAAAAGGCATTATTACGGTTCTCATCTAAACAGTTACGTTCTCACCTGAATAAATTTGAAAATTTATAAAAGTGATACGATAACAATCCTAGGACCAACAGCCTTGGACACCTGGACTGACTGTGGATAGCGCTGGATCAAGCTTTTATTTTGGTAGCTCCACTGACAAGCAGTGTGAATTTGCATATTAGCTAAATATTTTGCTTCACCAACATTTTAATTTAACATTTTGATTTAGATTTAACATTTACATGTAACATTTAGATATATATTAAACATTCACATTTAGCATTTCATATTTAGATTTAGATTTACCATGTAACATTTACATTTAGATTAAACATTAACATTCAATTGTTTTTTGAAGAAAAGTAAATTTGACAAATCTGATAAAAAGTGACTTTTTTTGACTAGTTTTTTTCAACATTATTTGGAGCCACATGTGCATGGCGAAATGTTGCTGTTCATTTTAGTATGCACTATACTTTACAATTGGCGGCCCATAGAATGAACCCTTTCAGAGTGTTAGATAATTATCAGCAGCATTTTGATGCAATAGTGTAGATGGGCAGGGTGGAACTGATTTCAACAACATTCTTTTGTTCATTTTATAATAATGCATCATAGTTTATAATATAGGAGTTAAGTACAAATACCTCAAAACTGTGTGTAAGTACTGTACATAAGCCAATGCACTGGCATACACTCCAGAGTGGCTGTGAATTACACCCCACACAATTTTATCCATTATGCATATTAATCCAACCATTATCCACCTGTTCAGAACGAACCTGTCAGGGCAGGTGTGCAGCTCAGAAACAGGACTCACTTTCTAAATTCAAAAGTTGAAAACATGCTTTAAGAACAGAATAGTGTGAGAATAATGTCCTGTCTTCTGAAACTGACCTTTACACTGAACATGTACTCATGGTTGTTCCTGTGACCTCGCCTCTGTCAGGATATGTTTTTAACAGGGCACTCCAGTGACTTAGGGACTCACACGGCACAGTTTAAAGAAGAAGAGCAGTCATGTCTTGGTGGTCTGGGTCAGTGCATAACCGTTGATTCAAGTCCAGCTGACGTCACCTCATATTTCCTCATATTTCCTGTTTCCTTTCTACTATCAAAATGAATAATGAAAAAAAAATGATTCAAATCTGTGATGTTTTGACTTTTAGTCCCTGCCATGTATCAAGCTTTAAAAAAACTGGAGGCTATATTCCCCATAATGCAACTCAATAGCAAACTCCACACTCGAGCTGATATACCCCTGATGATGTCACTACGACATCAGCGGGGTGATTTTTGGAGACTTCAGAGAGCTCCTCCAGAGACACAGTGGACCTGAGAGACACTGGTTCACAGATTAAACTTGATATGGAATTCTACTTTAGAGTAGAACTGCTCCGACATGTGCAGAGTGTGTGCAGCTGATGTTACCTTAGCAGCCACAGAGGAGCTGGGTTTCTCCAGCAGGTCCCAGAGCTTCTGTCTCTTGTCAGGGCAGCAGCCATGCTCCTCCTCCTCCCCCTCATTCTCCCTCAGCGTCTCCGCCTCCCTCCTCAGCTCCTCGTTCATCTGCTCCTTCTTCTGGTGGTACCGCGCCTGGCAGCATGACTCCAGGTAGATTTCATCGATACCCCAGTAGTCCAGCTCCTGGCCAAAGGACAGGGCGCACATCTCCTCCATCATGTGTAGCTTCCCGGTTCGGTAGAAGTTGAGGATGGAGGAGAAGGCCACCGGGTGCCGGTCGAAGAAGTACTCGTTCTCAGTGAGGCTGTAGTCATCACAAATTTCCAGCAATGACTCGTGCGTGTTGCAGTCTCTTAGCCGCCCCAGACGGGTTCTGGGCAGCCGGTCCAGCGTTCTCCACAGGACTTCATGTGTGAGACCACCGACGTTGAGCCTGACCCGCCGGGAGCGGGCCTTGATGCGGATGATGTCGATCGGCTCAGGTGGGAGCACAGGGCCCGCGGCGGACCGGGGGTTGACTTTAGGTGTGCTGAAAGTCACTCTGTCTGTCATGTTTGCTCCGTGTGCTGCCGTCTCGCTGTGGGGGAGGGTCAAACCGAGGGTGTGGTCGTGTGTGTGAGTGTGTGGAGCTCGTGAGGCTCAATGAGATGATGGTGGTGGTTGGTCGAGGAAAGGTTGCCCAGGTCCACCAAGCTGACCCGGTTGTGTTCAGACCACCAAGCTCTGGGTTAGATCCATGGCTGGAAACACAAGACATCACACATGACACAGGTCTGACCACATTAAATTATACCACTCTCCTAAATGACCACAAGATGCTCAAGATGATCAACATCTGCCTCCTCCACTGAGACTAGTTTCAGGTTACATCCCTGTTTATTCAGAGTCATAGAAAATATGAACCATTTGTGTGACATTTTATCATAATTGCTGTGAAGTCTTGAGTAATGGCTAATAAGTGATTTGTGAGGTCACACTGACCTTGACCTGTGATTACCTTGCTGGGGGCCTCAAGGAACAAATGGATTGCTGGGCCCCTATGAAACCTCAGCCCCGCCCCCCCCAAAGAGACTCTGTGCAATTTTTGGTTTTGCTGAAAGTCTGTGTGACATGACAAACTGGGTATCTCACCACCAACCCAACAATAAATGATGCAAACTTCTACATTTACTATATTAAGAACAAGTAGATGTTGAACTTGTTTGTAACCCTGCATCAGCCTCTGAGGCTGAAAGATGAAGCCAACACTGAAGAACCACAAACTGCAGTTCCTCTAATGACCACTAGAGTCTGGCTCCAACAGTGAGTCAATCCCCATAGACTCCCATGTTAAAATGTCCAACTTTACAGCAGAAATAAACATGTTTACAGCCTGGTACAAAAACAGTTTTGGTCTCTAGAGCTAATTTCCATGACACCTGTTTATATAACTCACCTGTTTACATTTTATTAAGGATTAAAGTTATGGACAATTGAGGGTGTGGCCTCTCTGAGTGACAGGTGGGTGAGCATATGCTCGCCACAAACCAACATGAACCAAAGTCTCAGCTAAACACACACCCCACCTCTTTGACCATTTTTGGATTAGCTGGAAGTTTGGGGCAGAGCCAGACACTGCCAAGATGGCGACGGTGTAGCAGCTCACTCTGGGCTTCAAAACCTGTGGGTGACGTCACAGAGGCTACGTCCATCTTTATTTACAGTCTATGACTATGACACATGACCCCATTACATGACAGGACCTCAAGACCATTAAATGAAGCAGTGGCCACTGATCATGTCAGTTAATGCTGTATATTCCCAGTAAAATTTCCAGTTTAATAAGCACAAACCAGCTGTCACACATGAAGCCTGGAGCTTTAAGGGACACCTAGAGCAGTGGCTCCCAAACTTTACTCACAAGACACTAAATTGACACAGGTTAGACCACAGGCCCATCTGATAAGATTCCTGCTTTTAGTTTTATTACAGGAAGTGCTTCAACCCATGACCAGAATAGTCACACATTCTGTCACTGTATTACTTATGGCTGGAATTATGATGAAAATAAATTATTCCCCTTTTTGCTGGGGACCCCCAGGAACCCCTTCAAGGACCCCTGACTTTGAGAACAACTGATCTAGTGTTCTGGATAAAAGCTTTGCCCAGTAGGTGACACATGTCCACATGCCATTAATTACCTGCAAATGCTTTCATTCTTATGAATTAGTTTACTTTACTAATGCAGAGAGAGGGGGAGGAGGGAAGGGTCAATAGGGGCATAGCAGCTGATTTTTCCCCAGGGCCCTCGGGCAGGTTAATCTGGTCATGCCTACTCAATGTTTAAAAGGGAGCCAGGAGGTGGGTGGCACTGGACTAAATCTGCTAATCTACTAAAATGGCATCATCAGTGTCAGGTGTGCGCATCTTATTCTACTATTCAGATGTGATAAATAAAGTGTAGTTGGCTGGAACAGGAAACACAGTGTTTATAATGAATAACAATAAAAAAAGTCTGTTAGATGAGTCTTGTTTTTCCATATGAGACGTTTCCCATGAGAATTCAGACAGTAGCTGATGTTGGTTCAGTGAACGGCAGCAGAGTTTCACACCAAATCAAAACAGCAAATCTGAGCAGCTGTTTATGTCGGAACCATAACTGTAATATTGAAAATACTGAAGATACCAGACAGTCCAGTTAGACACTGGAAATCCTGTTCTTTTTAGCTGGAGAGAATCACTGACGTAAATCAGTGAATAACAAAACGTCTTTCAGCAGGTGTTCTTATGTAATGAAAAGCAGTTTTAATCCAGTCCAGAGAATGAATGAAATCAAACTGCATTTCTTCTGGGAAGCCCTTCTCCTGTTGGTCTATAAAGGCTTATGTTGCCATTTGAAGTCCTCTGACTGCGGGGCCTTTATCTGATTGTGTAATGGAGTTCCACAAATCCCAGTAGTGGCATTAGGCTTCGTCTCCCCTGGCTCAAGTCTGCCTTAGTTAATTATAGACTGTCTATCTCCTTCTGGGACACTCATAGGACACATGGCTAAGTCAGGAACCAAGCTGCTACGTCACTACTAAAAATCAGTCTTATCCAGACCATCAGTCCCAAAAATAAATCACTATTAACATCAACTTTTATCCTAATAAACTGACTGCACGGTTTATATCTTCATTTCATTAAACCAAGATTCACTTAATTGTCACTAATAATTAACAGTAACAGGTGACATCTTATTTATCAAACCAGACCAGAGTCAAGTAGAATCCTGGACCAGGGCTCCAGAGGCAGAGCTTTTATTTCGGACTCGTTATCAAGAGATTAATGAGACTTCATCTGAGAGGAAGTTTAATGTGGACAGAAAGTAAACCTGGACCAGGACAGACCACTTTCCTCCAGCAGCTGAGGTCACGGTTTAAACCTATGATGAGCCCACCTACCTCTGTGGAAACCGTTGCTTTAGTCCGGAAAAGCCCAACTCTTGCCGGTCCGGGAGGTCCCACCATAGCACCCAGTTAGTTATCCCAGCTGCTTCGCCTTCCCTCCGGCCGCTGTTGAATCACGAAGCCCCCCGAGAGCACTGCACCCAGACCGCTGGAGATCCGCATCTTAGCCGAAAAGAATGAGAGCAGGAGCGGGAACGTCCCGGGGAAGAGTCCGCGGGAGCGCCATGAGGAGAAACACAGCAGGTACAGAGAGAGGAGTGTGAACCGGCTGGCCCGGAGAGATACGGCCCCGCGGAGGAGAGAATAAAGGGATGAGGGAGAGCGAAAGAGGGAGGAGGGGGAGGGGGGAGCGCAGGAGGGAGGTAATTGGATTGAGTCGCAGCACCAAGGACAGCTCCAGATCAACAGCTTGTTTCCACCTGAACTCCTGCTGGCCTCCTCCTCCTCCTACTCAGTCACATGCTCCTCTTTTCTTTTCTTTTCTTTTCTTTTCTTTTCTTTTCCTTTCCTTTCTTTTCTTTTCTTTTCTTTTCTTTTCTTTTCTTTAGAGTCAGAGCAGAAATCATCACATTTCACTCATGTAGCTGTAAACTGTATCATCAGTCTCCAGTTTCTTTTCTTCTATACATTTTGCTTAGTTTCTTTTACTTTGTTGGAACATGTGTCTCATACTGAAGAACAGTTGAACCTAGACCTGCACTGATCAAAAAAAAAGACTGTCATATTTGTCTTGATTGACAAATTTCTTAGCCAATGACAGTCAGCCACTCAGCTCCGCCCCTCTCTCCAGGCCCCACCCGCCTGAGGGAAGGCTGAGATGCTACAAGTACAAATGTACACCCACACATACACATTCATACACATACAAAAAAATCATCAGTTATTTGTATGTATGTATATATGCATTTATTTATGTTAAATGCATTAATTAAAAAGAATGAATACATTTTAGAAAATGATGTCATCATTGGTCCTCTCTAAATGTGGAGCTGTAAGAAACTTAGCTCATGTGCTTGAACTGGACCAGTGCTCACCTGACCAGTACAACTGTACTGTTACGGTTACTGATTTATTGATTACGAATTTATGATCACATTCAGACATGTTGTAGATCCATGATGGATCAGCGGGTCTCCTCGCTCCCTCATCCTGAGCGCAGGTGGAGAACAGGTAAATGTGTCTGACTGTGACGTCACACTGCCGCCCTCTGCTCTACAGTCTTCTGCCTCCCAGTGGTCAGGCTGTATACTGCAGCATTCGCAGATACAGGAGGGAGGGAGCCAGAAAAATATCTTTATTACATGAACAGTATCAGTTCAGACATGATGGCATCTACATCATTTAGAAAAATTATATTTAGATGTGTGAATTTTATCTTACAGTCCTCAGCAAGGTTAAAATAGTTTTTTCAAAAGTTTAGTTTTATTTAGTTTTTAAAGCTGGTTGGTTAGTTTTAGTTTAGTTTTTATTTGTTTCAGTGTTAGCTTTAGTTTGTTTTTTTGTTTTTTTTGTTCACTCAACCAGGCTTTTGTTTTTATTTTTAATTAATGAAAATGTTTTTTTCACATCTAGTTTTTATTATTTCCTTATAGTCAGTGATAATAACCTTGGTTCTCAGTTCTGGTGGTGAAATGCTGCAGTACACTTGTATTAGGAAAATACAGCACATTCCTCATACTATCATAAAACTCTATATATGTTACGCCCACAGAATATGTTACGCCCACACTGCTGTATGTGCATTCACATTTTTCTGTTCATGTCAACTTTTAACTTGGCTTCGTGCCATACAAGGTGGTCATGTCATGAGTGACGACATATGTACTACAGGTGTCGTGACAATTGAGTGTATAAAAGCAGTCTGTAGTAAACATGCATTGCGCTCTTGGTCAGTAACACTCTTGTTGTTGGCTGAAGCGTCCACTTGCAAGTGTCAGAATAAACTGGAAAAACCACTTTCCTGTTGTCAGTCCTCTGTTTCCTGAAATTCCCATGACAACACTGAACTCCACCAGACAACTTCACTGCAGTATCTGGATGAGATCAATATCGACTGATAATGTGAAGCTGATCATGTGAAATTGTATTTCTGTTGTGCACAGATGACTTGAAGTTTTTGTGATGTGCTTAGACAGAAAATCAGTTCACCACACCTGGTTCTGCTCCTTGTCACAACCCAGCTGAAGGCTGGACAAAGGAGGGAGGAGCACATGAGTTATTACTAAAAATCACTTTGTTGCACGTGACTGAGAAGGAATTGAATCTAAGGACAAAACCCAAAAAAAGCAAAAACAGGGTGGAAGCCAGGGGACAGAGGGAGAGACTGGCTGACTGACACACACACACACACACACACACACACACACACACACAAACAAACACACACAAACAAACACACACGATCATGCCTCAAACCTGGTTTAAAAATGGCGTTTACGCTGCGGCTGTGACATCAGTCTGTGTTGGACAGAACAGTCGTACTGCTGGCTGAACGTCAGCGGGCTGCTGATCAGACACGAGATGATGTCGGTGTTAAAACACACCTGAGCTGTGATGACACATTTAATTAGGGCATTAAGAATATTTTACTGCTCACTCTGTGTTTCCCCTCACTCTGCGTTCAGACTAAGTGGACGAACTCTCACAGAGCCAAGTGGCGGAGGAGTCGGCGGCCAAGTCTGAGAGTCTGTAGCTCACAACACGACTGAGCTGTCAGAGTGTTTCTGAACCAACAACACAGACGCGGGAAACAACAACAAACCTCAGACACCTCCGACACACTGAAAATGGCAACTTTTGATGAAGGTTTGATCATGTGCAGTTACACAGTCGATACACCTTCCAATTCAATGGTTTCTCCTTATTTTGTATTATTCCCTACATTGTAGAACAATGCTGAAGCCATCAACACTATAGTAGTAACAGTAGTAGTTTACAAAGCAAAATGTTCTAGATTTTAATTCTTCCATGTAGCCTTGTTTGCACACTCTTGGCACTCTCTCCACCAGGTTAGTGAAGGCCTCACCTGGAACAGTCTTGAAGGAGTTCATGTATGCTGAGCACTTGTTGGCCGCTTTTCTTTCGCTCTGTGGTTCAACTCATCCCAAACCCTCTCAGTGGACAGACCACACAGAGTGTCCATCACAGGAGAGAAACCGATCACAGACAACTCCTGCACTGTCGGTCATGTTTACCCACAACACCACGGCACAACACAAATGATGGTCTCAATCAAGGCGAGAAAATAACTTTTAACGAGGCACACCTGTGAATTGACAAGCATTCCAGGCCACGACCTCATGAAGCTCGTTAAGATAATGACAATATTGTGCCAAAGCTGTCATCAAGGTAAATGGTGGCTACTTTTGAAGAATCTAAATTATGAAACATGTTATTTGATAGTTCTGATGTCTTCAGTTGTTCGATGTAAAAAAAAAATTGTCAAAATAAAGCAAAACCCATGAATGGGTAGGCGTGTCCAAGCGTTTGCCTGGTATTGGACGTCTTTGCTGTTTTTTGTGGTGTTTTCTTGGCGGGGAATCAGCTGTTTTAATGACAGTGCTCACCTCCACACATGCAAATGAAGTTCCCCTCTGACACTATGCTGCAGTGGCTCAGTGTTGCACGAGGGGGCGGCTGTGGCTCAGGAGGTAGAGCTGGTCGTCCAATAAATTAGAGGATACTGAACCCCCGCATTGCCCGTGATGGCTGTGTGTGAGTGTGCGTATGAATGTGTGAAGGCAAGTATTGTAAAGCGCTTTCAGTGGTCAGTAAGACTAGAAAAGTGCTATATAAGTACACAAGTTCACAAGTGACTGCGACCGTTCACAAATGCGAACAAGCCAGAGTGTTTCTCTCCTAGAGCAGAATGATAAGAGGTGGCTATGGTAGACTAGTAGAGTGGCTAGCAGACAGTAAATCTGCTCTTAGCATTCCTCACACAAACATAATGAATGTAGTTGGTTCAGTCGTATCATGGGTGTATCCTGCTATCCTGTAACGTTAATGTGAGAGGTATTCTGTAAACTATTTAAAAAAAATATTCATATGAAATTATTTTGAGATTTTAAATTGGGATGTCAGAAATGAACCCTACTTCTCCCGCATTCACGTTTAAGACTTTTGAAAGACTGACTGAGGATTGGTATTTTTAGATTTAATGAATTCAATGCCTTTTAAAGGTCCATATAGTGTAAAGGTCTCTGTGCAAGTGTTGTTTGATTATAGATCAGGTCTAGGTTCTATATTAATACTGTGAAAGTATCAAAGCCTCAGTCCACAGAGAAATGCACACAGCCTGTATTCAGAAACTGAGCCTTAAAACCAGCCGTCAGGACTTCTGCTCCATAGGCACTGAAATAAATATCGGATCCATCTTTCACAAGCCACACGTCTTCAGAACATTCTGACATCAGAAAGACATTTTTCAGACGAACAGATCCGGAGAGAATGAACTTTATTGGAGACCTGCCTCTGTCTCAGCGCCGTACTCTCATGAGATCTGTCAACTGCCGACATCGTTTGCCAACAGATAACCAGATGTTTAGATGGACCAGAGTTATTCTGGGATTGACTTGCTTATACGTGAAACCATGGATTAAACTTTAAAACTTAAATAAAACTTGTTTCATTGCTTAACAATTTGTATTGTTGTATCTAAAACAAAGAGTATTAGCCTATTAAACTGATATGACTTTGTATTGGGTTGATCGGATGTCGTTAGTAGATTTTAAAAAAAGCAGCAAAAAGGCACAAATTTGTCAGTTAGTGTTAATATATGTTATATATGTAATATATGTTAATATGCCCGAGCTTTGTGCAGCAACAGGCTGTAATAACAAGAAAAACAGATCTGTCTTTTCTTTTCTTTCCCAAAGGATGCAGAGAGGTAAGTCTAGACAGGGAGAGATTTTAATATTAGCTACTGTCACATTTCATGCCAGTTGCCTTGGCCTGAGGGAGGGGCTGAGGGACAACGCCCACTTAGGAGACCGGAACTGTGTCCCATTTCATACCACTGGCGCTGCCTGTAATGCGGTATCTTCTGTATAGAGGATCTCTGATCCAACCTTGCAGGATTTGGTTTCTGTTACCTGAAATCTGCTATATTTTTATTGGATCACTCAGAAAACAGTCAGCCAATCAGAAGAGAGGCTCAGAGCCTCCTCCAGAGAGAAGCCTGAGAGAGGAGATGTAAAACTACACTGAGATGGTTTTTGGTTCTTAAATCCACAAATATATCTTCTAATGGATCAACACTTCAAATAAAACACAGAAGAGGGAAATATGGAGCTTTAAGACTTTTTAAGGATTTGCAAGAACCCTGTATAAGTGATGCTGCCACTAAACAGCAGTTCAAAGTTTTATTTGTCACATGACATGATACAATGTACAGTGAGAAAAGCAGTGAAATGAGGGTTAAACTCTGCAGCAGGACAGACTGTTTGATATTATAGAAACATCCTGCATATGGCAGGAAGTATCCTGATATGAATATTATCAAATATCGTCCCAAGCTTAGATTCAATAGACATTTCTAATAAATGTGACAAAGTGAAATCTACATGACGAAAATGATACCTGAAGGTTGGACAAGACTAACGGAGCAACCAAGACTTCAGCATCCTGAAAACAGGATGAAGCTCAGATTTATTGGTTTACAAAGTACACAAAATTCCTTCTCTATCCATATATCATTTATAGAATGCCTTCCATTATCTGTGCATCATAATGCAGCTTTAACATTAAGACTCAACATCAACAGGTGTACATGCATAATTAAATAAAGAGAAACACAATGGTATTAGAACATATAAAATTGCATAACTCATCCTACCAGCATCGTATTTTTTAATAAAAAAAAAAAGAATTATTACTAAGAAGAGGTTAGACAAGCAGTAAACAGAGACGGGGATGATGCTTCAGTTTTTCTGATCCACTTTGTAAAATCAAATGAACAAAAGTCATGTTTTGTTTTCTGAACAGTGTGTGTGTGCAGCTGACACACACACTGACACAGTGGAGTGCAAACAGGAAGTACAGGAGGAAGAAGAAGAAGAAGAAGAAGAAGAAGAAGAGGGGGTCTGGTCATATACATCAGAACAATACTGTGGTCCCAAACACTGAAACAATAACACCACCCTGAGCCAAAATATAACGACAGCTCCAATTCAGAAGTACAGGAACAAAATGCATAGAAAAGTCTGCGTCCAGATCCTCTGACGGGACTCGATGGTTAACAGCAGGGAGAGAACATGAGGGGGATAAACACAACCTAAATATGTACATCCAGACAATAGTAGAGCACTATCATTACATCGCTTTGTTGCTTTTTTTTTTTTTTCCTCCTGTTTCAAGCTCAAGTTTGTTGGTCTGTTTGTGCTGAGGTAACACTTCTCCAGCAGACGACGTCCAGCTCGTCACTTGTGTTCCAGTCGCAGCAGCTGCTCCTTACCGTTGATGGTTAGTGACCGCAGCTGCCCGTCCTCCTCCACCTCCACCCGCTCCTGGCCGTTCTCCACGATTCTGGGGGGGCAGAGGGAGGAGAGGAGGAACATGAGGGTTTAGACCTGACTACACTGACACACTAACGGCAGACACAGAGTCCTGAGACTAAACACATGGAAACTGTTGCAAAAAGAGCCACTTAGTCACTAAGCTTAGGCCACGCCCACACGACTATGTTTACACAATCTGCTTCCTGTTTGCACCGGCTCACACGTGCTCAGTGTATGCGAACGGTCATGTGTGTATGAGTTTTCAGCAGTGATGGTCCTTTTCATTTTAAAACGTAGTGTGGAGTCTGTCTAATATTTTCAATAACTGAAATAAAAACAATGTAAAAAAACTGGTACTCATACCATGTGTCAGTCAGTCTCTACCTTTTAGTGGTGATCTTCCTGCCGTTGATGATCTTGGTGGAGGTGGACACAGAGCGGAAGTTGCCCATGCCGCCGCCTCCTCCTCCTCCTCCGCCTCCTCCACCCCCAAACGAGGTGGAGGAGAAAGAGGTGAAGCCTCCACCTCCCAGACTGCCCATTGTTGTCATGTGACCCATGTGACCCATGTGGCCCATGGTGTTCATGGAGCCGAAAGAACCGAAGCCTGAGATGAAGAGGACGGAGAGAGAGAGAGAGAGAGAGAGAGAGTCTCATTTAAAACCGGTGGAACAGGCGACGGTGGTTCAAGCCACGGCTGCTTTTTCTTACCTGGGTCAAAAGGTGAGAATCCAGCCCCGAAGGGAGGGAAACCAACAAAGCCTCCGAAGAACGAGCCGCCCGTCCGGCTGCGACCCGCCCGACTCTGGTGCTGCCGGCCGCTGCCGAAAAACGGGTCCTCGCTGAAAGGATCTGGACCTGAGAGAACGGGAAGAGGAGAACGGAGGTCGTGCTTCAGGCTGCGTTCAAACTGATTCAGCGATGCTCCAGCTTGTTCACGATAAAACTCTGCGACTCACCAAACAAGTCTGCAAACGGGTCCCTGCCTCCGAAGAATTCCCTGAAGACGTCCTCTGGGTTGCGGAATGTGAACTGTTCGTGGAAATGGTCTCCGTTGTGGAAATGGCTCCCTGAAACATCATGTCAATCAAAAGGTGTCAACTCACACACTGTGAACCTGGACCAGAAGCACCCATGGGCGTGTTGGTCGCAGTATTTCACTGAGATTTGAACAGTGCATCTTGACATTACTGTGCGGCTGTTCCAGAGCGCAGTACCATAACACATGGACACCAGGCCGCTCTATAACCACACACAACCTCTACATACATCAGACTCCATATAACCACATGCAGACACCCACACAGTCTGTGCACCGTTAATCTTGAGCTTGGCATTTATTATCAAATGTCAAGCGAGGCTGCAACACATCCTCAGTTTAATATTTTGCGCATGCTGTTGCCATAGATGGTTCTCTTTCCGCCTGCTAAACCCACTGTTATAACAATCCAGCAAGGTGCAGGCACACCTGGCTTTTAAAAGGGGATGGGAGATGGTTCTCTGACTGGTTTATTGTTATGCATATTACGCCCAAAAACACTCCTTTGATTAATTAAGAACATAAGTACAACACTTTTGAATCATGAGCCTGGAGCAGCGGCTGCTTTTGTGCCGTTAAACTAACAAAAGTGATCCAGACACACACTGAATGTGCAGAGCCTTTGTAATGCTCTTCTGTTGTGCAGCTGTATTGTACCATGTGACCACTGAACTCTGACAAAAGGGACTGATCACTTTGCTGAGATGTGACAGACAAGTCTGTAGTTAGACTAACTAACTGTAAGTTTAACCTAGACTAGTCACTGTGAGTTAGAACAAAGCCAGGTCAATTTTAGGCCCCAAAGTTAACTAACTCTTTACTTACAAGTCATGTCTGAATCACAGTGAACCCGCTGAGAGCTGACAATCACAACAATGTCCTGACACAGGAAAACACGGCTGTCTGTGCTTCACTAAAAACACTGTGGAACGAGAGATGAGCAGTGACTCTGCTGCTTCACTGGAGTCACCTGGACATGAGTCATGTGACCCGTGGTGTCGTGTCATGTCTGACACACATATTCTCTTAGAAGTCAAACACACACAAAGAAATGGTTTCCTGTGAGTTTGATGCCTTTACCTCTTCCTCCGTTGTTCCCTGTCAGCCCCTCTTTGCCGTAGCGATCATATATGCTCCTCTTGTTGGCTGCAGGAAGAAAGTGGAAAAAAAAAGAAAGAGTGTTGTATTTGAACTGCTCTGCTGCTCTCACACCCTCCTGTTAGCGTCACTCCATTAAGCACTGTGCAGAGTTTCTGCTGGTGTCTACAAACCATCTGACAGCACTTCATAAGCCTCTGACAGCTCCTTGAACTTCTTCTCGGCCTCGTCCTTGTTCTCGGGGTTTTTGTCGGGGTGCCACCTCAGGGCCAGCTTTCTGTACCTGCACCAGGAAAACACAGAAAATACTGAGCTTAGACACTTTTATCCAGCTGTCGTGACACAGCTAACAGCTGATAAAAGGACAAACGCTCTTCACACTGTACATTCTTATCGTTTCTTTATCCTCTATGACAATTTTCTCATCTTGTCTTTGCTGTTTTAATGTGTTATTGCTGTTAAATGACTGATGTCAAACTTTGAAACTCAACTAGAATTCCATTTTTTTATTTCCTTTAAAGTTGTAATAAATCATGTGGGGTTTACAGCACACAGAGCAGTGTGTTCTCCAGCATCGGAGTCTCGTGGTTACTGAAGCCTCCATGTTCACTGACCACTCTCTGCAGGTGTCATACAGCTGTTTTAACTCATGATGCAAAACATTTCCTGCTGATGCAGCTTTTATTGTGAAGTATCCACAGGAAATGCAATGTTACAGAGATTAGTGTGTGTAGCAGTGTTGTCCAAGAGAAAACACAACAAGATATTTTTGGCTTTTTTGTAAGTGGATGAGTTTTAAATACCTCAAGGAATCAATCGCAGTGAGCTGTTAAATAAAGAGCTGCGCAGGGTGTGGTACCTGCTGCCACACACACACACACACACACACACACACACACACACACACACACACACACACACACACACACACACACACACACACTGTATTGTATATTTATATTTAAGTTATTTGACCTGCAGTACTTGGTTTAGCATAATCTTTCTTTATGTTTTTTCTTCTTCTATGTTTATTGTTATGAACCAAACTAATTTGTTGTATGTGAAAACCTACTTGGCAATAAACCTGAGTCTGATTGGGAAGTTCAGCTGAATCAAATAACAGAATACACAATGTCTCATTAATTTCATGTTACATCAGTCAAAATTAATTATATGGAATACTCAGTGTAGGCTTCCACTGATGAGACAATCAACAAGCACAAAGGGTTAAAAAAAAAAAAATCAAGGTTTTGTTTAATACAGAACATAAACGCTGCTGGTGAGAAAATTAAATGACAAAAGTCACAGATGAGCGCAAAACGAGCTTTAATTAGAAAATCAAGACCAGAGACACAGGAGCAACGTTACCCGAGGGTTTGACTGACACGTTTCAGCTGGATTTACCCATAATCCACTAGGATCTGTTAGACTCAGCTCTTTATTGCTGATGCATCACAGTGGGAAGTGGTCTGATGTTAAGAGCAATAAAAAAAATAAAAAAAAAGCCAAACTGCCCCGTGGTGACATTAAAGTTTTACTGCTCTCAGTCCAAACTCAGATCCAGTGCTGTCAGGTGCAGTGTGTGTGTGTGTGTGTGTGCTCAGGAAACCTGACTGCTCAGCTCTGTTCCACTCACCACTCCATCCTCACATGCTCTGTAAGCTTGTTCTGACTTTACAAATTTGTCTTTTCACTCTCTTAGAATATGTTATATAATATATATAGTTGGTTTGGGCTCACTCAGCAGTTTTGTTGTTAATGAAGCTCTGTAGGAAGGTGAACATTATACACAGAGAGCCAGTCATTCACTGTGTGGCTGGCAGTCTCAGCCTCTGGAGACGAGGTGATAGCATCTCTGTGCAGAGCATCACAGCTGAGATATGAACTTTAAAACTTTATGAACTCACGCTTTCTTTATGTCGTCTGCAGAAGCATCCCTCCGTACTCCTAAAACCTGGTAGTAGTCCACCATGATGAGTGGATGAAGGGAGAAACTTCAACAAGCTGGATGAACCTGTAAAAACAAAGATGGCCGCTGACTAGTGTTACACATACAGCAGCTTTACAATAACTGATGTGACTGGTCAGTGTCAAAACAGCTCCAGAAAATCATTTAACATATATTAAGTATACCATGATAAAGATCAATATATTGATTGAGCAGAGCTAAAATCAGGTCTAGAAAAATATGGAGAAATGATAACTGACTATATAAGCAACTACCATTCAATCACAAATTAGAAAATGTAAGATCACACATGATAAAGTGAAGTAAAGCATCATTTCTTCCTTGCTACTCTTTACAGCTGAGCAGCGTCTCCTTGTGTCTGTGAGCTGTTAAACCACAGGGTGATGCTCTCTTCTCAGATTGTTTCATTTTAATGTGCAGAGACAGAAGTGCACATGGTTGTGTGTTTAACAAAGGCTCCTCTGTAGCTGCTGGTACACAGAGGAGCCTCTGGTTCAACGAGTCAGTCTGAACTGGTCTGATGCAGCAGCAGCAGCTAGAAGGAAGGAGGTGGACCTCTGTCTGAAGTGGACAATGAGGACATTCAAGAACTAAATTAGACAGTGTCCTGATACCGTACAGAACATTTCATAGATGGGTGCTACGACTTTTCTTATTAATAAACCGCATCACTTTAAACATTAAGTTATAAAAACTGACAGCACCAGTCAAAAGTTTGGACACTCACTCTCATTCAAGTGAATGGGAAATGTCAGTCACTGTGTATGTGTACAGTACAAACTCTGCAGAACTCAATGATGTCATATATAATTGATGAATTCTTATTAATTTTGTAATGACTTAAATTCCATGGAACCCTGTTCACTCCTGTATTTATCATATTAAGATCAGTGTACACAGCATTAACACTGGTCTCAATACAGATACACTCTGATCTACAAAACCAAAGCTCATTATCATGCATGTTAAGTTAATGAATTATTTTTGGTTAGTTAAGTGCATGACACGTATTTCAGAGCCAATACATGTAGATGAATAACATCTTCACACAGTGGCAGCAGTGTCTTACCACAGTGCTTCCAGCAATCACATGCATTATCTCCAGCTGGACTGAGCCTTCTCCAACAACCTCAATAACTGCGATGGAGCTCAGTACTGATGCACAGCACCTGGACCAGGTCTTTGTCCTGGTTTATATCACTTAGTACAACTTTAATTGTTCGCTTGTAACATGTGAGACTTATTAAATGTGACACCTGTACAGCCACCATCTAACCCTGACCTCCGTACACCCTGCCTCAGCTGCCTGGGTGACGCTAGCTTGTTTATCTCTGTGACCCTGAATGGCTGCTGCTGCTACCTGGCGCACATTGATAAATACACAGAGCCGGGGACGGCGCCGTTAACGGGGGTTATTTACAGCATAGCTTTAACAGACAGTGGTGTCTGGTAATTCCCGGTGAAGATGATAATCTCATGGTATTGTTCGTGGCGGTAGCTGCTGTTAGCTGTTGGTTTTAGCAAATCTAACACAAGCTGGTCACAGCGTTAGCTTAGCAGTAAACAACATTAGCCACATTAGCTGCGCCATCAAACTCTTACCCACTTCAAGCACGGCTGTCCGGGGTCTCAGCAGATATGTAGGACTGAGAGACCGTTTGATACTGAAGCTGTGACAGAAACTACACAGGTTTATTCATGTTCAGCAGTCAGCAGGGTCTCAGATCAGACGCAGCGTCCTGCTCCGCTCTTTCTCTTCTTCTTCACCCTGCGATTGTTTACTGGCGGCTATTACAGCTCACAGGCGCATCACCGCCACCAAGTGGACACAACCCGCAACGGAAACACTGTATGCTTAATAACTTTCCGCTCATTTCCCCTCATCAGGAAACACCGATCAACGTGGAGACGATGAAAGCGAAAACTATTCGTTTTAATTAAAGAAAATCAAATTAAATAATTAGACAAATAAATAAGAAGTTAAAACAGATATGAGGACCCTGCCACTCCAGGAGGATAACACCGATAGTTCCCATGGACAGCTCCTATGTGTCTGACCCAGGATCAGTAGCTTGAGCAACAGTCATTACACATTTCAGTGTATACTGATGATACAGTGAAGTGTAGTCACGATTTTGCTGTGATATAAAGTCAGACTACAAACTTCATTATCAACTGTATATTTACAGATGCAGCACATTAAAATATACACAAACACCATTATTGTACGTCATTTATGATGTCTACATAAATTGCAGTTTTCTCACTGCTGTCTCTATAATCTTGATGAATGACTGCTGCAAACTCCAATTTACAGTTAGTTTGACAGCATTACTTGATAATGACATTAAAGAATACAATTAAAACTCAGATAAACATATACAATGTTGTATTATATATAAGTATATAACCTACTGTGATGTATTTTGTGCTGTTTAAGATAAAAAACAGAGAGGAACAAAAAGCAGGGAACCAGCTCCTGTAAAGCTGTAATAAGTAGCCAGACCACAGTCCATTTATACAACTACAGTTTTATTATTGTGGTGAAGCAGACATGGGATCAGGATGAAAATAGAAAAAATAAAGACTGGGGACAGAAACACAGCAGGGTTGTTAAACAATTAATAGTGTGTGGAAAAAGAATTTTGTTTATGTTATTGTGTTTGAAGGTGCTGAAGGTGGAAATGGTGTCTTGGCGACTGGCTTTATTTGAGCAGCTTTGCAGTTGCCATGGAGGTCATGGTAGTCATGGTTGTCATGGTGATGGTGGGAACGGTGATGTCTTTGAAGATGGGCTGCGTTACACCAGAATAGGACACTTTGTTCTCGCTGAGAGTTCCGATGATCATTTGGCGCATTTCCCTGCTGGCATCACCACGCACCGCCAGCAGCGCCTGGATGTGCTCCTCCCTACAGAGAGCAGGATGACATAAAAGCTTTAGCAACGTTTAGCTAATGTGGCGTCAACCTGCTCTATGATTACCCCCCCCCCCCCCCAGAAAGCAGAGAATAACAGTTATGTAAAAACTCACCCAAGACACTTAAAAGATTCAATGTAATTAATATCATTATTAATGGCTGCAGTTCATTTAGATGTGCCAGTTTAGGGCTCTGGTACTGTGAATGCTGGACCACTGTCGTGGCTTAATGGGAGAAGTGAATGGTTTGAATGAACTTTAAATAGTTTTTTTCTGTTGATCACATGGCTTCATATGTTGAGTATCATCCAGGTGTGTGTGTGTGTGTGTCTGTGTGTACCTGATGTCAGGATACTTGGACACCAGAGTGGTGACCTCCAGGAACAGCAGTGTGGGGTCAGTCAGCTTAAATACTTCTGCGATGGCAGCGATGGCACCGCAAAGACGGTCTGTGTCTTCACCCTGCGCACAACAATCAGCCAAGGTGAGACACGCCCCTCCAACCTGAACAGGTTTCCTCTCTTTACCAACTGTTACACCAGCTCTACACTGGCTGAGCAGTGACAGCAGCACAACAGCAGCAGCTGCAGGCCTCCACAGAGTGCTTCTGTGTACTACAAGTGTTGGACAGCTTTGCTATTGGTTGACAGGTCTGTTAAACTTAGTTACCTGCAGTGTGTCTGCAGTATAGAGAAAAAAGTGACATGTGAACTCACAGCAGCCAGTTTTCTGAAGAGGAACTTGAACTGATCGGCCTCTTTGATCATCCTCTCAGCTCCCTCCCTCCTCTCATCAGCGTTTTTAAAGGTGATCCTCTTCTGCATCACTGCTTTAATGTACTCCACCACCACCCTGCGCAAGGCCTCACTCGTCATCTCCTGCACACAGCACGGCCGACATGTTGGATTCATTTAAAGTCAGTCAGCTCCACCAGACGCCATGACAACTTTCACGGGAATATATTAAGGGTTTGTTTTTGATAGGCAACGTTTCTGCTCCATTCCTACCTGGTTGAAGGGTTTCTTGATCTTGTTGAAGTCGTTGAAGTAGTCCTCCACCGTCACACAGATGGTGTCCACAGCATGAGAGCCCGTCAGCCACTTCCTGGTCAGCAGCTCATTCAGGTGATGCTGGTCAATGCAACATCAACATCAAAGCAGTTAAATGTTGTGTATGTTGTGTATGTTTTTTGAATCAATGATATCATAAACCTTCTCTAAGTGATCTCATTTTGACTGGTGCTCCACATTAATACTCAGTGTCTGAATGATTGGAGAAACCACTAAAAAGTCTGGATTCATTATTTTAATGTGACCTAGGCTTCTTACATGATTTGTTTTAAATTGATTGGGTCAAAGTTTCCTTAATTGATGAGGCAGAAACTACATGGACTTTTCTCTTTTATTGGGGGTCCAAGCAGAGAATGCTGCTTCACTGCAACATATGGTCAATTCAGGAGTCTGTCACTTTATATGTTTCAAAATATGCAAAATCAATTAACATATATATCTCCACAAGTCTTAATTCAAATGCTAGCAACATTGACACAGAAATTCTCTAGGTAGATGTCACGTGCTTTAAACAGTGTTGGATCGGACAAATCAGACAGTTTCTCTTTTGCTCAGTGTTGGATTCAAAGTCACCAAAATATCTGATGATACTTCTGAAACCAGTAGATTGATGTGTGATTTTTTTCAGGACTTTCATGCCAACATTTTGACTGTTTTAAGTGTTTTAAAGTGAAACAGACAAAAATACCCCAGTCTTGCACATGGGACATCATTGCCTCAGCTTGTGTGAAGGCGTGTGTAGAACATGGTTACCTAGTTGCTCAACCAGTAAGTCACCTTCTGTGAGGATACCAATGTCAAGTGTTCGAAAACCCCAGATGGCTTAAATCCTGCTTCAGCACAAATTCAATACCAATTAATACAAATGGTACTGAATTGCTCCCGAGCTGCTTTGACCCTGATGATTGCCGCTAACGGCTATATTGAAACCTTGGTTCACGTCCAATCTGTCTAACATGCTGCATCAAAGAAACAAAGCCTGGGTTACAGCTATCACATGCTGAGTTTGACTGGCTATATTTTAGGCAGTATTGATGCACAGCTTATATTAAAAATGCAAAATCTGAGTATTAATTCTGTGCTCCCACACACAGTGTCAATGACTCCAGAACACTCTGGAGACCTGCTCACAGAAACTGTAGCGATCTGCCTCCTGCATCAGTCAGAGCTCAGCTATAGTGTCTGACAGGATCAGTATGATGAATTTTGTCAGCAAACACTTTGTTCCAGTCTTCTCGACTCTTCCACTGGTTCTCTCAGTGTAGATGTGTCAGATATCTATGAGTATGTGACTGTTATTCAAAGTGTCACCTTCATTTTCCTATGTGAAGCCTTAATAAAATTAGATGTGAGGAAACCTGCTGCTTAGATCCTAATTCCTTAAAGGTTGCTGTAGATACTCACACATATTTATAATCCTTCCCTTGTTACAAATGAGATTCTTCAGGTGTGGAAAACAGTTTCTGTCACACTTTTGTTAAAAAAGTGAAGGTGCCTATTTCCAGCCTGTTCTGGCTAAAATTTGCTAAAACACTTGTGAGTAACCAACTGAAAGAGCTTTTACAGGCTGATGCTACTTCATCTGAGTATCAGTCTGTTAGTCCTACTGTGTGTCCTGATTCTGTGGATCACCTTAGATCACATGACTCATATCTGCCATCAGTCCCAGCTGTTTTCTGTTGTAGCCACTTGGAACAGTTTCTACAACAAACTCGGTATCAGAGACTGAACTCCAGCCTGTTGTAAAAACTCTATGGTGATCGATTCTTTTACTGTCTCTGTTCTTAGCTTATTTGAGCCTTTATTCATTGTTGCCTGGTTTTCAGTAATGTTTATTTGTGTGTCTGATGTTGTATTGTCCTGTCTGTGAACCTGTGATGCTGTCGTCCTGGCCAACCTGGCTAACCTGAGTGGGATTTACCTGGTTAAATAAAAAAGTTCTGTGGTGTAAACACAGCCCTATTTACTAGCATACATCCTTCTGTAGGTGCACCTTTAAAAGTGTCAGAGCCTCTGTGTGAGACTCTTAGATCACTATTAGTCATTGTGTGTTTTTAAAGCTTATTTTGGGGGCCTTTTTCCATTGCCAACAAAACCCAGATGTTAGCAGGTCTTAGTGGGTTTTCTGACCAGTGGAAAAGAGGCCTATGACAGGATGACTGAGCACATTTATGACCACATGTGGTATCTGTGGTAACATCTTTGTCAAATATCACTGTAACTGATTCACATATATTTTATAAAAAAAAAACAAAAAAAAACAAAAAGAACAGTTTTGTAAAATAAAACAAACACTTTGCTACAAATACAACAAACAGCCCTGAGGACACACAGTAAATAAAGCTCAGAACACAGGAGCCTTCCTCACCTCGAGGTCGAGGAAGACTTCGTCCAACAGGAACTGACATCCCTCCTTGGCCACCTCGTTGAGCGTCCTCTCTATGGCAGCGTCGCTGTCGGTGGGCTCTGAGGACTGAGAGTACTTCCTCTTCAGACTGTTGATGGACTCTCTGAGGAAACACAGGATGACGGTCAGGCGTCAGAACATGGAGCCCTGAAGAACTCACTGTCCGCGAGCATCACAGTTGTTTTAGTGACATACAGTGGGGTCCAAAGGTCTGTGACTACACAGTGGTTTATCACTTAGACTAGTGGCATGTCGCTGCTGTTCAACCTGCATACACTACAAGAAAATGATTTCACTCCTCTTACTCTGCCATGTCCACTCGCCAGCAGCTTATGTAGATTCTTTTACTGGCATGTGCCACTGCTGACTTCTGGTGTGTTTCTGCTGTGTGCCAAATGAAAACAGTATTCAGACACTTTAGCTCAGGTTCCTCCATTTCTCTGGATCATCTCCGAGATGTTCCTACACCTTGGTTGGAGTCCACCTGTGGTTATCTCAGCTGATTGGACATGACATGGACAAGACACACACCTGTCTATCTAAGGTCTCACAGCTGACGATGCAGATCAGAGCAGAAACCATGAGGAGGAAGGAGCTGCTGCAGAGCTCAGAGACAGGACTGTGTCGAGGCTCAAAAACATTTCTGCTGCACTGAAGGTTCCCATAGAAGTCTGGAACAACCAGGACTCTTCTAGAGCCGGACCTGGACTAACTGAGACATCAGGGAGAATGGTAAGACCAAGAACCTGATGGTGACTCTGGCTGAGCTCCAGGGATCCTGTGTGGAGATGGAGAAACCGCCAGAATGACAACCATGACTGCAGCTCTCCACTGATCTGAGCTTTATGAGAGAGTGTCCAGACAGAAGACTCTCCTCAGTTTGTAAACTAGTATCAACTAGGGCTGTGCAATTAATCAAATTTTATTTTCAATTACGATTTTGGCCTCCAACGATTATAAAAATAAGATAATCGGGAGAAAGCGATTACTGTGCGGCGATCTGTTTCACAATAAATTTCAGCCTCCTTACAAAAAACCATCCGGCGTTATCGGTTCCGCTCTCGGTGCTGAAGGAATTAGGAAAGTAGATTTCGTTTTTGTTGTTGCAACATAAAAGTTCTCTTTCACAATCACCAACTCTGTTTGTGATGAAGACATTCGTCTGTGATGCATTTTCGCTTTTCCCTACGCAGAAGTTCATCTGCATCTCTCTCTCTGACCCTGTGTGTGAGGGGCGGGGCATCATGCTCAGATATCTTTAACTTATATTGTGTATAACATCAATAACTACATAGACACAGCACTTTTTTGTTGTGAAATCATTTTTTCCTGTTTTTTTTCCCCAGAGTCAATGAGAAATTGTGCTGAGTAATCATGATCTCAATATTGATCAAAATAATCGTGATTATGATTTTTGCCATAATCGAGCAGCCCTCGAATCACCTCCTGGTGGTCGTCTGCCTCCTCCACTCCGACTAGCTCCAGGTTACATCCTGTTTATCCAGAGTCAGAGAAAATATGAACCATTTGTGTGAAATTTTGTCACAAATTGGTGTGAAGTCTTGAGTAATGTCTAACAAGTGTTTTGTGAGGTCAAACTGACCTTGACCTTTGACCTTTGACCACCAAAGTCTAATCAGTTCATTGTTGAGTCCAGGTGAATGTTTGTAACATATTTGAAGGGATTCCCTTGTAGAGTTCTTGAGATACTGCGCTCACAAGGCAAAAATCCTGTTTTATGAGACCAGGGTGACCTTGACCTTTGACCACCAAAATCGAATCAGTTCATCCTTCAGTCCAGGTGAGAGTTTATACCAAATATGAAGTCCTGTCAATGCGTTGCTGAGATATCATGTCCACAATAATGGGACGGACGGATAACCTGAAAACAACATGCGCCTCGGCTCTGCTGTCTCCGGCACAGAGGAGTTAAAAGCAGTTCTGCAGGATTCTGAGACTGTGAGAAACCTGATTCTCTGGTCTGATGAAACCAGGACACCAAGAGTCATGTCTGGAGGAAAGCAGGCACCGCTCATCACCTGTCCAACACCATCCCAACAGTGAAGCATGGTGGAGGCAGCATCAGGCTGTGGGACAGGGAGACTGATCAGGGTTTAGGAGAAGATGGTCCAGAGCTCAGGACCTCAGACCAGGCTGAAGGCTCACCTTCCAACAGGACAATGATCCTTTTGTGAGACTATGTGAGAAGATAAAATGCTGGTTCTTACAGTGAGATGTTTTGAGGCGTCTGTTTCACTGTAATTTCTGACTTTTCAAAGTTTCCATTCATGTCTTCCTCTTCTTTTTTTAAACTAATTACATTTATTTCATTTTTCAATGTTGTTGATAACTATTCTTTCTTTCTAATTTAGCTGAAGAAATTGTCCACAGAGGAAAGTGTGGATTATTTTTTTTCTTCATTGTACAGTGTAATTTAACTTAAAAAACCTCTGTTATGTTCAACAGTTCAGTAACTGGTGGTTGTTTGTGCAGCTCTCACCTGAAACAGAGGTTAATGAAACTCGACTTGACATCATGACATCACTGACTGACAGTGTAAACTGTAGTTCATGTACAGAGTCTTACTTGAAAGTCTGGCAGTTGTTAATGATGGCGATCATGTACTGTACGTAACACTGAGGCAGCTGTCTGTCTCTCAGGTGATCCTCCTTGTAGAGAACCGCCTCCTCTCTGTACCTGCACACAACACACACACCTGTTAGGTTTCCATAGTAACAATATTTGAAGAGTAATTCTTCTAATTCTGGACACTGTCTAAATGTAGGAAGCACACAACCATGAACAGTCTGGGTTTTAATACTATACATGTTGTTTAAGACGTTTTTAATTTGAGCTTAAATCTAAATAGATTCTGATTCTTTCTTCATTGAGCTTGTGAACTGGTGGTGATGATGGAATAAATCCTGTACATTTAAAATCCTGGGTTTGGACCTTTAGACTTTTATCACATCAGAAACAAAGTCAAACAGTGCAACAACGACAAAAAAAAAAACTACCTGATGAGGAAAGAGTTCATCTGCTTCAGACACAGCTTCAGAACCTGCTCTTTGAAATCCCCATCGATCTGTGCAGCAACCTGCAGGTTCTGCTCAAACATCTGAGGAAGAGTGAAGAGGCAGTAAAATCAAGAAGAGATGAATGAGTGAAATGAGTGAAATGAGTGAACTGAGTAAATGTTTTCATCACACAGATCAGGAAGCAGACAGACGCAGTGGCTTCAGGAAGTGTTCAAACCTCTCACTTACCATAAGTCTCAGTGGCACAATGTTCACAGACATATTCAAATTGAAATACGCAAATACTGGAGCTGATTTACATGAGTTCAGACTGTATGTAGTGACGTTCAAACTAAAACCTCGATCCAAGGGTTCTACAGATCTCGTCTGAACAAACCTATATACACACCCAGCAGACACAGAGCAACATGAGCATTCATTCACTGGTGTCCACGTGATGATACAGTTGCTCTACTTTTAGCTCTGGTTTCTCCACAAACTCCTGAGGGAAAAATCAGTTCACCAAACGCACACTGGTCTGGTCTGACAGCACAGACCAGCCTGAGAGCGCTGAGTCTTGGACTGTTCATCACCTGACTGATAAAATTCCTATGGTGAAACATTTATAGCAGCCATGTGTAACGGGGCTACAGCAGAAAGACATGAAAACCAACTACAGCCACAAGCTATGCTATGATGCTGCATGGACAAGGCAAAAGAGTCACTTAAAACTGGAACACCTTTAGAAAAAGTTCCTTATGGTCTCTGAGGCCCTCTTGAACCCACTGACAATCTGTTAACTAATATCTCTATATCTGCTCATTCCTGTTCAGAGTCAGGAATTCTTCAAAGGTCTGAAGTGGTTGTGTGTGTGTGTGTGTGTGTGTGTGTGTGTGTGTGGTACCTGAAAGACGATGGCAGGCAGTGTGGTCTGGTAGTATCCGTCCTGGTCAGCCTCAGGCTCTGTCTCTTTCTGCCAGTCCTTCTTATCCGTTTCCAGAGCCTTCCGCAGCCAGCCTGTTATATTAGACTGAAGACAGGACGGCCACACAGACAGTCCACAGTTAACAAAGACATGGTTCTTGTTGTGGAAATCTTAAGAAAGATAAAGACTAAGGATGGTCTTTGTGTTTTTTTAATTCAACATAACATTTGCAAATGGGCTCAGTGCTTAAACAGAGATCAGTGATTCCCACAAAGTGCCCCTAGCTGGCAGCTGGGGATTTCAGGCTGCACAGGCAGGTAGCTGTAAATCCTCTGGAGACAAATGCAGAGGGAGAACTACTCCTTTACCGCAGTAAATGACAGCGCCTCAGTGGCTCACCTGGTAAAGCACATACCACATGTACATATAATCGCGCACCACATGTGCAGCGGCCATGGGTTCAAATCCGACTCACGGCCCTTTGCTGCATGTCATCCCCTCTCTCTCTCTCACTGACGTTCCTGTCTGTCTCTCAATTCACGATCTGAATAAAGGCAACAATGCTCCAAAAAATGACTTCAGCTTCAGCTCTAAGTGGAACAGCTCAACTACTAAGAGGTTAAAATGAGGTTACATGAGAGCACACATATGATGGTATAAATTTTTCCCGTTACAATAATAGGACAGGTTACAAATACAACCACACTAAAATTTTCCACAACAGTTCTAACATTGTGTCTGTGCCACTGTAGCCTGGTTAACCTTTATTTGTTATAACATGTTGGCATTTTGCGGCGTGAGGAAGGCAGAAGGTGGCAAGGTGCTGGTTGGACGTCCGAGGAGCAGGTAAACTGTCAGTGCAGCTCTCATGGTTTCATTATGTGGTTAAGTCCACCAGCAGGTGTAATGTGTGTAAAAACTACAGGCTGAAAAACTTGAAATGGACAGTGATGAGTGTCTTTGTCAGTGTGTGTGGTTCTTACTGTAAAAGTCTGGACATATTTGCTGAGCAGGTCATCCACCACATCCTGTGGAAGCAGAGGCTCCAGTAGGTTGATGTCACACTCTGACATAAGCTCTGGATGGCCCATCATCTCCACACTGACACACACACAAATACACACACACACACACACACACACACACACACACACACACACACACACACACACACACACACACTAACTATGAATCAGTAACATCTGCAGCTGCCTATTGAAGACTGTCATGTACTGAAGCTTTTGATACTCACTATGAGTTAGTTCAACATTTTGGGAAACACGCTTATTTGTGCTGGGTGGACAAATCTGCTTCTGAACAAGTTTCACACCAACAGAAACAGCAGAATGTGACTCCACTACATCCACACTAATACATTCTTGTTTTAAAATGAAATCGATCTCTGTCCAGATGACAGTTTCAGCTTCGTATCACTATAACCTATGACCACTGGTATACACTGGGCATATGTGTACAGGTGTTAACAGGAAGCAGGTCATCTACTCTGCAGTTGATTAGTCACAGAAAATCCTCTGAATGAGGAACAGCAAAGACAGTTGTAGCATTAAAATACAGAATATAAGTGAACAACAGCTGCTAGCAAAGACAACAAGGTCAGTAACACTGTCATTCATTATCATGTTGTATTCACCACTGGGAGTCCAGGCTGATGAGAGCCAATCAGGAGAGACCGTGGGAGTCTATGTCATCGCTTCCAAAGTTTCTATCTGTCCAGATACAACACAACGCCAACGAGTTTTCAAAATAAAACACAACCTCATAGTTACCAAAGCAGATGTTCTGAAAGGGACTGAAAACTCTGGTGTAGTGTGGATGCCAGGAGTAAACACAGCAGGAGAGGTGAGTTTTAAAACTAAAATGTAGCAGTGTGGACGTAGCCTGAGACTTGCAAGGGTAATCAAACTAAAACCAGCATCTCATTGCAGCTGAATTACTGTGGACAGATGGACTGGTGGTGATGATGGCAAACAATATGTCAGTTGTCAGCTTCACCAGGTGTTGAAATATCTGTTGTGTCACAGTGAGTGTGTTGCCAGTTTGCTCACTGATGGAGGGCGTCTGCCCGACGCATCAGTGGAGAGCTGTGTTGTGATTTTGATTTTTCATGTTTGCCTTTGAGGATTCGGCACTGAGGTATACACACTGAGGGGGAGCATGTTGATTTATTACCTCACACTTTACGGAGGTTACCATGGAGACATCACAAATCAAGTGTGTGCACAGACTACACCGTCACTGCAATTCACCAAATGAAGTTTGACAGTACAAGTATGGTACAGCATGAGCCCAGACTAATAAAGTTCCGTCTTTGAACTAATCAATGTCCCTAAATACACACACAGCTTTTGAAAGTGTGCGTGCGTGTGTGTGTGTGTGTGTGTGTGTGTGTGTGTGTGTGTGTGTGTGTGTACCTTTTATATGTGTTTAGGACCCACGTCAACAGGGACACAATCTCATTTGCCTCCAAGTCCTCAGCAGCCAGTTCTTTGACTCGAGTGGACACAGCGCTGTGGTAGAGATCGAAGAACCTGGAACACACATACACACCTGTGAGACAACACTTACCTGAACGTGAATGTGCGACTGAATACTTTGTTCATCAGTGCAAGAGATTCATAGATTAATTTAATACACTATGTGATGCTTGGTGAGAAGCGCATGTTTGGGAGCTGACAGTGTTACCTGTTGAAAGTGTTGTAGTGTGGGGGGAAGCACTGCACCATGAGGTTCTTGACAACAATCAGGTCATCCAGAACATATTTCCTGGTTATTTCTAGAAGACGAACCAGCCACATCTTATCAGCCTCCTTCGTCACGGCCTGTGTTCCCTCGATGCGGGTGCTGACTGTTCCCTCCAATACCTGCAACACAGACAGATCAAAGAGCTCAGGAACAGCGCAGTGGTTTAGCAGCTGAGTGCACGGCTGAGCTGATAACCACCTCTCACTGAGGTAAAGGGTTGGACGATGTCTACAGAACTGTCTACTGCCATGTTTTGATCAGTCTGATCATCTCTCCTCTGAGACAGTTGGGGCCAGATGCATAAATGATGCGTACACACAAAAACTAAGCATACACCATTTCCAGCACATGCATTGGTACTTATAAACACAGACTGTGGGGTGAGAATGTACGCACCTCTCACATTGTTTTGACCATGCATACACACAGTTATACAAGGTGATGCAAGTTACAGTGATGTGAAAATACTAAATAAGCTGAGACACGTCATTTAACATAAAATAAAACAAACTTCACAGTTTCATTCATTATAATCATTATAAGTTTTGCCGTTTACACAACAATAACAATTTTACAATTCATAAACGGAGATAATTGTGTTTGTGCTCAATGTGTCCTTCAGCACTGTTTAATGTCCTTATTGTTTATTGTGAGTCATTCTGTAACTGTTCGATACTATTTGAATATTTACTGATCACAGTGTTGGAGCCTGTGGAGCCTCATTAAGACTCCCAGAGTCCCAGTGAATGAAGCTCAGAGTAAAACAGGACTTCACATTAGAGTGATTGTACTAAAGCAAACTGATGACGTTTTTACCTCAGTTTCACAATCAGTGAAATTCTTCCTCCTATTTATTTATTTATTTATTTTTTACTAAATATGCTTAGATAGTTGAACCCAGGGCGCACGGTTACATTTCTATTTAATAACCACAGAGACCAGCTGTGTAAATGATGTCAGTCACAGACAGACACTTCCTGCAGAGTTAGATTTATTGTTCTTTTTCTGCGACCAATCAAAACTTGGTCGACTAAAACTACCAGGGGACAGCTCTACAAAATGTAAACACGTTTCAGCATCTAAATGTTGACGGTGAAATTCAATCTACGAGGAAACGTACTGGTGATAACATGTTCCACTGTGGGCTCATGACTGTTAAACCAAAGCCTCTTATTCATGCCAGAAAACGTTACATTGAATCAGCATTGAAAGCAGCTTCCATGCATTCTGGATATTTGAGTAGAGACCATTTGAGACTAGAACTACTACACTAGACTACTGTAGAAAAATCAAGTGATGTTTTATGAGGAGAAAGGAAGAAAGAAGAACAGAGGATTAAAATCAACTGGATGGAAGCCAGGCAGGAGTGTGAGTGGGAAAATGAAAAGAATCAGATGAAAAGTCAGACAAAGAACAAGAAAAGTTAGAACACGAGGAAGAAGAGCTGCATGAAGACAAGGAATGGGGGAAAAGAATGAGAGATTATGTGGAAAATGAAAAGGTTTTATTAAGGAGGAAGAATCAAAAGAACAGGATGAGTTGGATAAAGATGAATTAGTATAGACATAGATGATGAAGAGTCAAGTGAAGAAAACAAGGAAACAAGCTAGAGTTGACTTTAACTAACTGTACCAACTGTAATATTCTTCATAATTCAGAATATTTAAAAAGTATCCCTCTGATCTCTCGTCTTACCTGGAACATCCTGTCCTTCCACCGCTTGGGTCGCCCAGGAGGGATGAACCCAGTCTGCTTCTTACGGTCGACCATGCGCCGGTCGATCTTCTCCTCCCGCTCAATGATACGGACCACTGACACCAGCATGGTGGGGTCACGACGGACCGTAACCATGGACCTCTGCAGTACCATCCACAGCTGTTTGGCCAGCTCATCTGACAACCCCTGAACCTGAAAAAGAAGAGAACGAGACTGAAAACCAGCTGGCTACATGACTTAAATGACTTAAGAATACAAAGGAGTTGCTCACCAGTGGACTGTCTTTAGCTAAAGACAAAATCCACAATAGAACTACACAATAACAAGGCTCATTGTTTGCAAATAAGTGCATATTTTCAAATGGTTTAAATTAATGTTATTAGAATTTTATGTTTCCTGCAGCAAAAACATACTGTTCACTGCAGTTCACAAGACAAGTCTTGCAAAAGACCTCTCTGATAGAGATTTACACAGTAGGTAGAAAGGCAAAGTGGTCTGCATGCACACACGAAGGAAGACATGAGAGGTACGTGAGAACAGATAAAGTCTTTTTGACGGCTCCCTAACGATGGTGATGACATGTATGATGTTCAGATGTTTCACAGTTATGTTACAACACTTAATCCTCTGTCACTTGAACTTACGTCTTGGAAGTAGATGGAGATGAGATTCATGTCGCTGGTGTTCTTGCTGTCCATGCGGTACTGCTCGTACATGAGGTCATCCCGTGAACACTCCAGCTCCATCAGCTTCCTGTGGGCCTGCAGCAGCTCCGCCTGCTCTATGAGCTGCTGCGTCTCCGCCACAATCTCTGGTACTGTACACACAGCAACAAAGACACACAGAGCGGGAGAGGAGTTCAGCTGTGACAGAGTCAAGACCAGAACTTTTTCCTCACACGATGAGTCTGAGTGAAAACTTCATGGACAAGCTTGTTGTCTTAGACATGTCTGAAGCCTGGGATGTTTCTACGGTAACAGTAGACAGACTATGATTGGACATTGTTCACACAGTTTGAACTTACCAGAGAAAATGTTTTTAAGGTTTTCCACAGCAGAGGCCAGCTGACTGTGCTGAACTACAGCATCCTTGACATCTTTCAGGTTCTCGATGGTGTTGATGCTCTGCCTCCAGTCGTTACTCACATCTGCCAATGAGCTCTGGATGTCTTTGACGTCCAGCAGGGCACTGTGCAGCTGTGTCAGTCCAGTGCGAACGCCGTCCAGCTGGGACTGGATGGCTGCCTGAAGAACATTAGAGGTACAGGAACAGAGCAGTGAGAAAATGGATGTGTAAAATGAAGGACGTTATACTGAACCACACATGTCCGTTAACACATCACCTTCAGCCTGGCTTCCACTGAGGCCTTTTTACGGGCTTCTCTTCTTCTGTACTGCTCCACTTTATCCAGCTGGTCCGACCTCTGCAACATTCCTGCCACACGCTGCACTGCCGTGGCGACCGCCTCCCGACTCGTCTCCTCCATAGTGTTTCTCAGTAATATAAAGTACCAGTCGTATCCAAAGGCTTCATGCAAAGGCTGTTGAGCTGAAAGAGAAAAATATTGGTGCATAAATACCAACAATAACAATGTTTGTTTTTTCACTTCTAAACATCAAGCACGGTGATAGACTGACAGTCACACTAATAGAAAAAAGTACAGATCTGGCAAAATGTGTAATGTGAAAGCAAATATAAAATATCAATATTCAGCAATTCAGCGCACCCCGAATGACAGGCACACAGAGATGGCCGATGTCAATGACTGATTGCTGTCCATGGAAGCGTACGCACCCTGTTAAAGCTGTATGGTCCAGTTTACATAAGTCTACAGCTGTTTTATCTGGATCAAACAGTCATAATGTGTACAAACAAATTAACTTGTAACTAACATAACTATGTCTGCAATAGCAAAGGTGTGTCCTTGTAAAACTTTCAGGTTTCTTGAAATCAAATAATCACAATTGTGGCCAAGATGTGTTTGCAGTTTATAGCTAAATCAGACATGACATTTAAAAAACTGTTTGGTATGTCTACTATCCTTCTTCATATTTAGAAACATGACTGTATTAACATGATTTGCATATAGGTTATATATAAAATAAAGTAATAATCTGCAATTGTCCCAATGACTCTGCTGTCTTTAATAGGCCAACACAACACAAAAATTGTACTTTTCCATATGCCAAAAAGTGACTGTAGTTCCTACCATCTGACTGAAAAGTTGTTTCTGCTTCAAAATGACTTGATTTCATTCATGATGAATATATTTGACTGACTAAAGCACACACAGTCTTTTTTACCTGTTGAAATACCTTTGGAGGCCCAATGCAACACATAAAATGCACTTTTTCACTTGCTAAAAACTGACTGTAGCTCCTACCTTGTGACTGAAAGAGAGTGAGGGAAGGATGAGCTACGTGAAGGAATGTGCTGCTAATAGCTCTACAATGAAATAAGGTTTAACCCATTTGACATAGAAAACAAATAAATTGAAAATCGATATGTCAGTGTTGATATTGTGGTGGATCACCACAGATAAATTAGTGTATGGGAAACACTGCTGTCAGACTCAGTGTTAGAAAGATATTATTGTTGTTCTCTCTACAGAGACATTGTGGAAAAGTAAAATCCATATCATGTGTCTGTTTAAAGGTTAATAAAACTCATTCACACCAAGTTAATTATTCAACATGTTAGTGGTTTTCAGCAGTGAGGTGAGCCAACTGAGTCAATCATATGGCTAGAAAACAGTGTCACTAACGAAAATCAAAGCAATTGTATGGAAAATGCACAGGTTCAAAACAAATAAAAATAAACAGCAATATCTTTCAAATCTCTACAGTATTTCTTCAGAGGAGTGTTTCTCCTCCATGATGAAGATGAGGACGATGTCTAATTCCCATCACAACACGACAAAACCAGATAACCGTGTCTCACAGTTAATATGAGACATGGTACGAACCAGAGAGCACACAAGGACAGCTGTGACACAGCCTCTTGCATGTCCTCAGAGCTGTCAACTGTTAAGCGGCTGGTGCCTGTGTAGCATCGAATAACGTTAGCAGCAATGACAGATAGCGAGCTAGGGGTTAGCTAACGTAGAGTAGAGCTTTATTTAACCAGCCGGTGCACAGCGGCCTGTAAGACTGTTCATTTTGACACAAAACATGTCGAACAGAATCATTAGCTAACCCTGTAAATTAACTTCAACCTCCCTGCTCAATAAACATAATAGCATAAGCTAAGCTAACAACCTACAGGAAAAGGCTAATACACATCTTACCGCCTGTGAAACAAGGTCATTTACAAGCACAAGACATTCTTACTTCAGGCATTTAAGGAATAAACGTGGTGGAGATGAAATACATGTCTATAAATATAAAATTAATATTTGTAACGGAGTTGTGTTGTTGTGGCTCCACTTCCTCCTTGGAGCTCCGCCCAGCAACAGCTGCTTCTTTTTCTTCTTCCTTGTAGTTTATCGGCGGTTGAAGAACAACGAATTGGTGCATTACCGCCACCAACTGGAAGTGAGGCTTAGAATGTCCAGTACTCACACATTCAAAAATATATATATATATATATATTTTTTTTTTAAAGTTCAAATTTAAACATTTAAAAATTAAAATTAAAAACAAAACAAACAAACAAACAAAATAAACTCATATCCTATCAATCAGATTTCTTATTCCAAAAGACTGGAATAGGATTTGATAGAATTCCCGTGAGCTCTTTTGTAGTAGATCTATTAAATCAAATTGTACTTGTATGTTTCTAAGATTTTGAATTTTATCTTTGCATTTCTCTTGTGTACACTGATACTTCATAACTGATCCCTTTTCCCTGGACTATACTACGAGGTATTTGTACTTCACTTATATTTCCATTTTATGCTACTTTATACTTCCACTCTTCTAATTTCAGAGGGAAATATTGTACTTTCTACTCCACTTCATTTCTTTAACAGCTTTAGTTGCACAAACAAGATACTGTAAGGACTGTAACACTTTTCACTGAAGCCTGCACTGCACTGGTTCCCATTCACCCCAGAGAAAAAGTCAACTCCCCCTGATTGTTATTGTATAATTGACACTCTGGTTCCCAGTGAAGCAGTTTTAGAGGGACAGCAGGTTCTGATCCTGTCTTTTCTGTTTTAATACTGGGACTACCTTTGTTGTATCTATGTATATTGTGCTTCTAAATCACTAAAGTTTTACTATGCTGCTTCTATGTTGAAACACGCCGGTCAGCACTTGTTGGAAACAAGTTCACGTTAATCCTGCAAATAAAACCTGATTCCAGTGAAGTGTTGGTGTAACACAGTGATCCTGTCTGAGAGGAGGGGCCAAGGAGAGATGGGTTTCCACTTTGTCTCAGGGTGTAATGAAGACCCTACAAACTGTGATGGAGGTAGTGTGATATAATGTTGTTAACCTCACAGTGAAAACGTCTCACAGTATAGACACTGTGTTGAGGAGAGATTTCATATAGTTCACTTCACCACTTCATCTCTGACTAACAAGATAACCACTACACATACATACACTGGATAGGTTAAAGGGGGGGCGGCTTTAAACAAGCACAGTCCCTACCCCCTTTTCCTATATAGGCTCTTGCCTTTTGCCAGGCCGCCATTGTAAATAAGAATATAAAAATAAAGGTAAAAAAAACCAAAAAAACATTTACGGGGCCCAGATGTTTGTTACACCACTGACTCTACCAAATACAGAAGTTTTTATTTTATTCCAAACAATAACATCACATTGGCAGATGTGTCAGTGTGTTTCTTTTAATTCATCAAACCGCTCCTCTTCCTGCTCTGAGTCAAAGCCTGATAACCCTCCCTCTTCTTCCTGCTCTCAAACACAGCCAGCTCCACTCTGTTCATTTATTTCCTTGTTTCCTCCCCTTCAGATCTACAGTTTGAAGATGGGTGGAACCAACATGTGGTAGAGGCCGTTCACTGCAGAGACACATGTTGTTCAGATCAGAGCTCAAACCAATTTCAGTTCTGAGGAAGTGAAACTCAGACAGTCGTTGACA
>NW_019174687.1:2627302-2657153 GCF_002260705.1 Seriola dumerili
CCCCAAGAGAGAGATCAACCAGTTTCTACACAACTACCCTCACTGTCACGATCAGTGAATCTACAGACTCATCCAGCAAATATCCGTCCTCTGAGCTACTTTGAGGACGTGACAGCAGCTGTGTCACAACTCAGAGATAAACTACAGGACATTCTGAGAGACACATGGACAAACATCTCACTGACAGTGACTCAAGTGGGATGTTTTACTGTCACAACCAGAGCCCAGGACCAGAGCTGACTTCTTAAAATATTCACAAAAAGTCACACTGGATCCAAACACAGCAAAATACATACTGTTATTATCTGAGGGAAACAGAAAAGCAACAGTAATGAGTCAACAACGTCTTATCCTAGTCACCCAGAACAGATTCACTTCTTATTTCAGGTCCTGAGTAGAGAGAGTCTGACTGGACGTTGTTACTGGGAGGTGGAGTGGAGAGGAGAGGAGTTTATGTAGCAGTCGCATACAAGAAATAGCCAGCAGAGCAGGGAGCTCAAAGGAATGTGGATTTGGACACAATCACAAATCATGGGGTGTTAGATTGTAACCAAACAGTTTTTCATTTTGGTTCAACAACATCAGAACTCCAGTCTCAGGTCCTCGGTCTCCAGAGTAGGAGTGACCTGGATCACAGAGCAGGTGTTCTGTCCTTCTACAGCGTCTCTGGAACCATGACTCTCCTCCACAGAGTCCAGACCACATTCACTCAGCCTCTCTATGCTGGACTTGAGTTTTACTTTTATGGAGACACAGCAGAGTTGTGTAAACTGAAATAGACAGAAGTGAGTTCAAATGTGTGTTTGAGTTCCTAAGTGTATTTTGTGTCTTTGTGTTTGGTTGCTGAGTCATCGTCAGACTTTGACCTCTTCTGTTTCTTGTTGTGTTGATGTTGGAGTTTCTTTAGGTGGAGCTGGAGCCATGGAGGATATCACTGCTCAGGAACATTTGTGTTGATGTGTTTGTCTGTTGTTGTTTGGGCCTTAACAGAGAAATCACCAAGACCTTCCTTTATCACAGATGTATTGCTCTCATTTGTGTAAAGACAGAAATCTATAATTACATTTACATTTATGTGTTTGTCAGATCAAATGTTGTTGTTGTTTAAATCCACTTACAAATAAGATCTGAGGTTTTATCAAACTGTAACTATCATGATAATAATCAGTGAGGAGATGATTCATTATTTTCTTTCCCTCTCTGAGATTCAGGTGAAACAAACTGAATGTGGATGAAGTGAATCTGTTCATGAAACGAGAGTCATTGAACAGACTTTACTGACTCAGTGTGTGAACAAACTGAAGCTTCACGTCATGAATAAAGTTGATTTTCCTCAAGAATCAATCAAACATTTTCCTCTGTCTTCTTTCCAGGATCTGATTCAGAGCTGATGGAGAAAATGTGAAACTGATATGAGAGTATAATTCTCTTGGAATTAGAACAAAAAATAACATAAAAGAAAACAGTGATGAACCTGATTGAAGCTTTTAACTTCAAAAGTCACACTTGTGCATTGAACAGCAAGTCCCAACCAGGTTCATCACTCTTTAGATTCCCCTGGAAACATTTCCTGTTGTGTTGTTTGAATTTGCAGCACACCTGTTGTCAAATTGATATGATGTTTTCTGAATCTGCAGCGTGTTTGTGTTTATGTTTTCTGAAGGTGCGGTGTGTTGAGCTCTCAGCGCCAGCGTAAAAAATAACTACTTTACTAATCAGGAGCTACAGTGTGCAATTCCACAGATGCAGGTTGTTGAATAAGACTTTGCAGTATAAGTTGTCCATTCATTGGTCTCTCACATTTTATGTCTATATTCATTGATGCAAAATCTACATTTCGCCTGACACACACAGTTTGTCATAGATAAGTGACGCATTCAGCTGGTTTTGCACTGTTCAGGATGAGTTAGGAAACGTCTGGGCAGGACAAAGAGTTTCAGGCAGAGTTCTGGTGACCACGTTTATTTTCATTCAGGAATGTCAGAGCACAGTGAGTCGACGTCAAAGCTGCCTGAAGTTCACTGCAGTCAGAGGTGGACAAAATAACAGAAACACAGTTTAAACAGCTCTGCAGCCAAATATCTGTTTGGTCTCTCTCCCTTTTCTGGGAGATGTTCACACGTGTACAGATTTGCTCTTATTGTGACTGTGATGTTTAAATAGTGAGTCAGTGTTTGTGAAAGTGGCTTTTTGATTCAGGCTGGGTGGATGACGTTTAAAATGAGTAAAAAATATCTCAGAGTTGTGGTGATCATGACAGGATAGACTAGTTTGCAAAGTGTGAAGATATTTAGTATTAAAAAAAAAAATGTCTACAAAAGAAACATGCATCTTTACAATCGTACAAGAAACTTACCAAAATAAAATACAGAATGATTTGAGCTGCGTTCACATAAAAACTCATGAGCTTCTACCGTTGCTAAACATTCAAGCACTTTAACTCGTGAAGACAACAACAATTAAAGACATCACTGCTCAAAGTATAAACTTCCAAACTACCAACTTCCTCGAGCTCCTGCATTTTTATACAACACAAATAAAACCTCCACCTACAAAGTCATGATAATAAGAGGAGGTGGTTTCCATGGTCTCATGGTCAATATGAGACCATGAGTAAATCGGGAAGCATCAGGTGTAAAAAAGTAAAAAACCTTCCAAGCTGTTGTGCAAACTTTGAGTACTTGACAGTTTTTGATACTTGCTGCTCCAGATGTGGCACAAGTCATCCCAAACATACCATGCTTTATTCCAGATGTTTTGGGGTTTCTTGGTTTTATCTTGTTGTAAATATTTTACAGATGTCGAGAGAAAAAAAAAAAAAAAAAAACTTTTTGTATTTTGTGAGAAAGGGAAACATAAACACCGCGACAAAGGCCAGATGTCAGAACGCCTGGTGGATCAAACACATTAAACCAGTGGAGAGTTGTTGGTTGAAGTAACTGAAGCTCACTCTGGTCTGCATGTTTCTCTGCATGTGTGTGTTCTCAAAGTTGGCCTGATTTCATGATCTTGTTGCATGAACTAGTTTCCAGTTGGGGACCGATGATTTAGACAACCACCAACTGCAGGCTGGAAAATGACCACCAGGTATTTGCTGCAGAGCTGTAGGACTGTACTTTGAGGAGTGTATCATTCTATCCACCTGCTGTGGATCCCTTCATCGTTTCCCTCCTTTTTGTATATTCTTAAACATTTTCTCAAATTTGAACAACTTCTTTTTTGACTCATAAATTTTTTGGTTTGGCTTCTTTACATCCTTCACAACAAACAGCACAGTGAGTGAAACTACAGTCAACAACTGAAACACAAACTTGTACAGTCTTGTACATAAATATATACATATAGTATATTAATGTACATGTAATATACAGTGAGGTTCATGTCTGAACTCATGTTTTTGACCTAAACATCAGAGCAGCCTCTTAAAAAAATCCATTCAAACTGAGCTCATGTTGGACATTTGCAGTTTAAGATAATTAATAGTGTCAAAGTCCACATTCAAACAAAACAGGAGTGATACTGTAACAAAGATTAACTGATTTTTTTTCCAATGGAAATGATCAGTGTTGAGCTGCCACATTAACTCTTCAACTGTAACAATAAAATAAAGTAAAACGAGAGAGAGAGAGAGAGAGAGAGAACACCGACGCCACAGCATTTCTGGCTTTTCTCTTACAGGCTTAACACACATTTCACTACGGGGTCAAAGGTCGTGGCCAAAGCGTTAGTGATGCTACTGTCCTGTCACTGAAACATCTGATTCCAAACAGTGTCTGCCCTGCTGAAGTGTCAGTGAGCAAATGACTGGGCCCCTGCTGCTGGAATCAGACGCCCACACTTTAAACCTAAAGTTTACCAGGTCTCACCCGTCATTTAGTTTTGAAGTCTGTTATAAGCAGGTTACAGCTGTAACTAAAATATACCTGTTAGTCAAGTATTAAGGATATTAAGAGGATTAGGGCCTCATGTGGAAAAAAAACACTTTTTTTTTTTTTTTTAGAATTCTGACTTTAGTCTCAAAATTCTGAGAAAAAAAGTCAGAATTCTGAGTTTAAAATCAAAATTATAAAAAAAAAAAAAAAAAAAAAAAAATTTTGGTGCTCCTAATTCTCTTCCGTGGAAACATTATGTGTCCAAATTTACCACAAAGATTTCAGGCCATGGTCTACGACAGATGCTTAACAGCAGCCCAACAGTGGTCCGACTCCGGCTGACTGACGGCTTGTTGTGGATCTGTCCTAAGGCCCCGTCACCACCACTTTAACTAACTGAAGAGTTCTGCAGGAGTTTGTTCTGCTGTATGGATGAATTTAAAAAAAAAAATCCTTTAAGGAGTTTTTACCAACAGAAATATTACTTATTAGAAGTCTTACCACAAATAGTGAGAGTTACTAATGTGTCTCTGAAACCTTTTCCTTCATCAGTTCATTTAATGGACGGACTTCCTGCTGATTTAGCAAAAGTTTTCCATGTGAAACTGCACCAAATTCAAGTCCAACAACATGTAACATTATTTTTCTGATAAGTACCAAGGCCACTGCACACCTGATGTCTAGTGACTAAATAAAACGGTGTCATGTCCTCTCTGGTGTTGGGCTCTTGCACCAAACTACTTCCTGTGATTAGTTCTCCAGCCTCAGACTGTTGACCTGCTGGAGGGTGGTGGATGACCTCCAGCAGGTCTGTATGGCACCAATGATCAATTAAGGGCAGCACACAGCAGCAGCGCAGTACAACACACACGCTGCCGTCCTGTCACCTAGCAACAGAGCTCCAGAAAAGCAACACGTTTGTCAGCTCGATATTGGACACTGACGTTGACGATCTGTTGTGTGTGGCTCGCTCGTGGTCACCTTCACAGTACTGGGTAACACCTGTGAAGTCCCTCCTATAGATATCTGACAGGAAACAGCTGAAACTGTCCTTGTCAAGATAAGCTACAATAAAGACCAGCACCACAATCTGTGCACTGGAACAATCAACCTTTCAACAGAAAATAAACCTGCAACAACTATAAACTGTTACTAATTATTTTTCTAACTTTAACTGTCAAAAACGTTTCCTGGTTTCAGCTTCAGGCATTTTTTTCTTCTTTGGGATATTTTGGGATTTTGGAGTGCTGATCAGACAAAGCGAGCGAAGGTGCATCTTTAAAGGTTTTCCAACATTTTACAAGCAAAACAAATTGATTTGTCAAAAATGTGAAATGATTCATAACCTAAATCACAGTAATATTTCATCTTGAATGTCTGTAGCAGGAATTTTAAAGTGATAGTTCAGGTTATTTGACGTGGGGTTGTGTGAGGTACTTATCTATAGTCAGTGTGTTAGCTGCAGTAGATTCACATCAGCTCCCAGTTTAGAGAAGCAGCAGGGCAGGAGCCACCGGGGGGAGGGGGGGCGGGGGGTGTTCACGAGAAACTGCAGCATGTTTCTAACTATCTCACTTATTTTTACACCTGTTCTCCGTTTCGAGCAGAAGACAGGTGAGCCTCAGACGCTCCTGAATGCACACTTCCTGTCAGCTACAAGAGCAGAGAGAGGAGGGTGTGGGGGGTCAACATGGCTACTTCCTAAACCTATTTGAAACAGTGCCTCTTTCTACACGATGTGAAAACACAAACTAAATCAAGCCGACTGTGCTCGGTCCGTCTACGACTACAAATAAAAACACACTACACGTCTTGACGCAGACACTGGAATGGACAGGAAGCTCTGGACTGGACTGAACTGGACCCCCCCCTTCAGTATCCAAGGTCCAGCTGGATTTTGTGCTCAAAAATGGCAATGAGCAGCATGATGCAGAAGCCCAGCAGGATGCCAGCGTTCTGGAGCAGGAAGAAGCCCCAGTGGCTGAAGCCGTGGTCGCCGGCGTCATTATGCAACATCTCAGGCACCTGAACGGACAAAGAAGACACAACAGTTACAGGTTTGTTTCCACAACAGGAAATTTGAAAGTCACAACTGCAAAAACGTTTTCATTCCTCCCGACAGGCGACAGTCAGAGCCAGAGCCATGTTGTTCCTTGTGGACACGATATCTCAGTAACACCGTGACAGAACTTCTTCAAATTTGGCACAAACGTTCACTTGGAATCTAGGATGAACTGATTAGATTTTGGGGGTCAAAGGTCAAGGCCAGAGTGACCTCAGAAAACACTTTTTAGCCATTACTCAAGACTTCACACAGATGCGACTCTGGATAAACAGGAACCTGAAACTAGTCTGAGTGGAGGAGGCAGACGACCACCAGGAGGTGATTCTAGTTTTCTCATAGTTTGTAACCAACAGTCATGAGGAGGGAGAAACCAGGAGATTTTATTTAATCTAACTTTCTCTGCTTTTTTCCTTTTACTCCCCATCACCAACAACATTTATAATAGATTTTAACTCTTAAGTAACAACCAGTCCATCATTGACACTATATTTATTTATTCAGCTGTAATTGCAGACATAAAACACTGAAGATGAGACAGGTGCTACAAAGAACATCTTATATTCTCCTCCTATCCTCAGTAAGTGTATGGATAAGATAAAGATAAGATCAGCTGGTTCATGTCTGACTTTGGGAGGATGAGCACATCACAGCTCAAATCCCTTCACTGTAAGTCTTATTTAACCAGTGTTATTTTGTGATTATAATTTTTCATGGTGCACAGTGAGATCAGTCACAAACATGCAGGATGACTTCATGTGTCTGTGTCTGTTCATTAGTAGACAGAGCTTTTTAATATCATTTGTCCTTGTAGCTGATAAAGACTCTAATTAAGTCATGAAGTCGTTGCTGCTGCCTGAGAATTTACACTGAATAAGCATTTGAGAAAATGTCTAACCCAGAATCTGGATTTATTGACCGTGTCAGAGTGTCATTTGGATTTTGTGGAGGAAAATTAATATTTTAGATTAATCGACTATTCAATAAAATAATCGATTGATCAATTGTAAAAAAAAAAATAGCCGTGAGTGGCAGCTCTACTGTCAAATAAACCCAGCCGATTACACGTAGACTCCACTGTGGCCTTGCCTGTGATGGATTTAACTGGGCGCTGTGCAGGAGAGTGGCCACTAGAGGGCGGCCACAAGCTCAGCTGTGTTTTCAGACGGCAGCTGACGGTGACAGCTCACCTCTGCTGTGTTTGTTTCACCAAGACTAAGTGTGCTTGTGTATGTGTGTATGTGTGTGTGTGTGTGTGTGTGTGTGTGTGAGTGAGAGAAGAGGCCACCTGGTCCTGAAGGCTGCTGCTCTCAGGTTAAAGACATGTCGAGTTGACAGAACAGATGCAGCTGATGGATGATGAAGACCGTAACACACAGAGCAGAGTTTCACCTCTCCTCCCTCAGTGGGAAGGAGCTTAGCAAGTCAAGGGAATAATAAACCATCACAAATAAATCGGGCTCCACCTCACTATGATTTTTGTTTTCAATGTCCCACAATTCCACGTGTGATCAAGTTTTTTGATTCATCAACTGTTTAATTCACCAGCAGGTGTGGTTAGATTGATAGAGCCAGTTATCATTAACACACATAATTCTCCATGAGCAGTCTCTCTGTTGAATTTCAAGAAAACTTGTTGTATCATGAGATTTGATTCATGTTTTCAACTTAGTTTTACACATGGGCGACAATGTGCTCTGATACACAAAGCTGACTCTGCGTTTGTGCGCCTGTGACTTGGTAGTTTGTGCGAGGACCCTATTAAAAATGAGTCACCTTTTTGAGGCCTAAACATGCTCGAAAACTCATTGCACACACATCAGGCCTAGTGGAGATTTGTGTGTTTTATGGAAGTGGCGAAATGGATAGAGAATTTCAAAAATACAGCCCTTGTGTGTGTGTGTGTGTGTGTGTGCGTGTGTGTGTGTGTGTGTGTGTGAACCTATTACTGGCTGTAATGTTTATGTTAATGTAGGAGTGCAGGAGATGACACGCTGACTCACCATGTCCACCAAGGCCACATACATGAAGAGCCCGGCTGTGAGTGCGAATATCCATGTGGAGATGTTCTCCGCATAATGTCCGATCAAGATGCCCGTCACCATGCCCAAGTACGCCATCATGGCCGACAACACGTTATAGAGAATGGCCTGACGCACCGTCATGCCCGCCTTCAGCAGCACCGCAAAGTCACCTGGAAGAAATGACACGTTGATGTAAAGATTAATTTAGCTTTTAAAAGTGTCACATATAAATACATAAATATTATATTGAAGTAACAGTGGAGGTCTTACCCAACTCATGAGGCAGCTCGTGGCAGAAAACAGCCACAGATGTACTGAGACCACTGGACAGACCCTCAGTGAAAGCAGCTCCTGCAGAACGACAGAACAGACCAATTGTAATGTTTTAATATAATACTGGTCAGTTAGGCTCTAAAATGCACATCAGTGTGTTTCTCTTCTGCCTTTAAAGGTTTTTTATGTAACATTCAGAAAACCCTTATATGTACTGCAGTCAACTTTCGGTTGGACGTATCCGCTGGAACACGCATACAGCGTGCTCTCATGTGCACCGCGAATGGCAGGCACACAGAGAGGGGCACTGAAGAGACTGGCAGCCCACTGATGCAGCAGCCCGCCAGGATTTCCCATAGAAAATTTAAAACATACAATCCCTTGGCTGTGTTTCACCTATGTGTATGAAATTCGTTAGGCACATGTAACATGCCAAGACTTACAAAAAAGCCTCTTGCACCCATAGTCTAAAGCCAACAAGAAGTTAACTGGGTGTTCCACTTTAACAAACTCCTCCTAGAGAATTCATCAGATCGACATCACATTTGGTCAATCTAATCTTAAGATGTTTGTGATGCTAAATTGCAAAGCTTTTGAGTTTTGGTTTAGTGGCCTGCCTGTGGCGTCGGGCGAATTTCGATGATTCCAGGGGTGATAGTAAAAAAAAATCCTGAGCCTGAACTTTTTTCCCTGGGAGGTAAGCGGGCCCCGAAGCTAAGATATATGCCCCGATCAACGCAATTGTCAAGCGGGATACAGGGGTGTGCTCCCCCGGGACATTTCGATAAATAGTCCACTGAATTAAATATTCTGATGACTTTTGTGGATACAAATGTACATTATTCAGACATGAGATGAACAAACCCAATACAAGCCTATATTACAGTAGTATCTTTGTGTAGAGCACCAGAGCTCTTGGGACCCTGGGCCTGGTAGGCCTGTTCAGTAATCCATCCCTGCTTTTAACTAGTCACTTACCTGCGTACTTATTGCTTGTATAGCATACTGACACTACGGATACTACAGCCATACCAAGAAAGGTCAGTGAGTGACAATTATAATACTCAAAAGTAAACTAGGAATTGAATGAATGAATGAATGAATGAACATTGGATTTATATAGCGCTTTTCAAGATATCCAAAGCGCTTTTACAATGGAGGGGGGACCTCACTAACCACACTTTTCACACTGCCTGCATCCTCGTCATAAAATCGGACAAGTACATTTAAAATTTTATCCATGCTTTTGTCCGTGGCCTCATCAATGTTGAGTGAAAACATGTTATTCTCAAGCTTGTCAGACAGATTTCTTTTAAATTCTGGTGAGATGTGTGTAATAAGATAGCTTGCATGCTGCCTCGAGACAGACAGATGCGTAAGGGCGAGTTTACGCTAATTTCTGACACAAAGTGACGAGTGGATGAGCGATTGTAAACGATAGATCATACTTGGCAATGAAGGAGCACAAGCGAATTTTTAAATCAGCCACGCGATCGGTCATTGAGGATCGGATATCTGCTGTGGCTGTTGCCCCCGGCAAACGTGAGGTATGTTGAATTGCTCGTAAAGCTGCTTGATGACTAGTGTCGAACTCGTGCCGTGGCAGCACTTTGGTGTCTTCCCCTGGCTTCATAAAGTTGCACTCCATGACTTCAGCTATGTTTCGCGCTGCCAGTGTGGGAAACACATTCGTAGTGTATGGGAAACACAAAACACATTCGCACGTGGGGTGACTGCTGAATCAATCTGATTGGCCAAAACCCAAGACCACCCCCTACCCTATTACCGATTGGCTTAAGTAGGCTATGCCTACTGGTGCGGTTTAGAGTGAAAGCGCCTCTTGGATCTTGGGAATTGTCAGATCACACGAACGTGAACCTGATTTTTTTTTTCGCAAACACCTCGGTACACCGGAAATCCGGTGTGGCGCCGGAGCGCTATCAGCCCTGTGATTTGCCATGAAACAGGAAGTTGTTATAACGCCACTTATAACGCCACCACCGACACTTCACTAATACGTACCTTCATTACTCTGCTGAGACTGGGAAGCACTCCTTGACCGGCGGTGCAGAGCGTCAAACACATGGCACTCCTGATATTTAATGCCGTGCTGAGTCTACAAATGTTTCATGTTTGTTTTTGAAATTAAGCCACACTTCCTCGAATCTTTTGTTGTCATTTGTGCTGACTGCTTCTCGCAAAAGCGCGACGTCATTGTTTTGCAAGGCACGCGGAATGAAGTGAAAGGCGTCGATTAGGGAATCATCAAGCATAAAGGCAAATGATATTGATGGATCGAACCAGTCGGAACCAGTTCCAATTGAGAACTGGTTCCAACTGGTAGATTCCCATCCCTAACAATGACACATTTTACCTTTATCAAAAAATTGCAGCTTCTGCGATTTCGGTATTACTCTTGACCAAATTGTGATTTTGATTATATTTTGATTAATTGTGCAGCTCCAATAAAAAGTGATGAATTCATGTAAATTTCTTCACATTCTCACATATAGCACCTTTACTCTGGCGTTTTTGGGCACTGGAGGTATCAACACACCACCAACATCTCTTCTACCCACCACAGGCTTTTTACATCTGAGGCTGATGTGACCGTTTAGTCACTTCCTGTGTTGATGTGAAAGAGTTTCTTCAGAGGAAATATCATCTCTTCTGTCTTTGACTTCTGATAAGGAAACAACATCATGCCGTGTGTTCAGCTAAAACTAAAACAACCCTGCTGTGCCCGTTTGTGGAAATGGGCTGTCCGTTCCTGCAGACTATCATGTGACTGATTAGAAACAGCTTGGTTCCTGTGATTGGATTGGTGATGGCTGTGTTGTGAAGTAATGTAACTTACTGACAGTAAACTGAGGATTCCTAATGAGGAGTCACTTACAGCCCCGACAGTCACACCTACTCACCGATGGCCAGGCCATCGCTGAAGTTGTGCAGTCCATCTCCCATGATGACCATCCAGGCGAGCGTGGCCACGCCGGCCTGCTGGAAGTGCTGTTCTGAGTAGGAGTGGGAGTGGCTGTGCGGGTGGTGGTTCTGGGAGTGGTGGTGATGCAGGATGTGGTGGTAGTCGTGGTGGTGGTGGTGCATGCTGTCAGCCTGGCCCACTGTATCGTGGAAGTGGGAGTGGCATTTGTTCTCGCAGTCCTCGGCGGTGTAGGCGGTGGCGCCTGACGATCGGCTGTAACCCTGTGGCGAGACGACGGACACCTGCGGTGCCAGCATCACCTGCTCCTCCTCCGCCACGCTTCCGCCGTGCAGGCTGCTGGAGTGGTCGCCAAATGCACCGGCGCCGTTAGTCTCCACGTCTGAAGAAAGAAGACACATTTATTCTAACTGGTGAAATTTGGAAAGACAGCTGACAGCTGATTTCATTGATGATGTCACAGAAACAGATCACCTGAACAGACAAGTAAGTTTGTCCTGGAGTTGAACAAAACTACTGGAGGAAAAAAGGTGAATTGACCTCTTACCTGTACCTCGGTACCTCAACCTTTATGAACTCAAACATATCTTTAATGTGTCTTGTTGTATGTCCAACATAATCACCAACACCAATATTTCTGCAATAAGCTGATATAGATTGATACATTGCCTCAGCAGTGATTCTTTATTACACAACAAAAACCAAAATCACTGGGTGAAAACAGTTGATACAACTTTGTTATTTTAATTTTACAACAAAGGAGGGTCTCAGACTTGGCTCCACCTGTATTTACTCTCAGCTGTGCTCTGAGCTGAACTCAGACATTTTGGACAATGTCATGGTTTAGTAAAGCTAAAGAAGGTTCCAGGTTTGCTGGGACGTGTTTTCCCCTTTATGTTGTGTCTTACCCTCAGGCGGCTTCAGGTCAGTCTCCTCCAGAGCAGGCTGCTTCTCTGGATCTGCTTTGTCGTTCTGATCCCATTTCTTCTGGATCTGTTTGGACAGAACAACACCTTGTTTTTAATTCTTGATTTGGCACTGACTTAAATCTCAGAACTGCTCTCCACTTCTGACCATCAGGCAGAACTCTGCCATCTGTCCAAACTGAAGGTGACTCTGCATTTCCTGCCTGAGGAAATCAGCTGTGATGAATCGCTGCCCAGGTCTAAATATAGGCTCAAAACACATTTGTAAAAAGCTTCTTTAATTCTAGACTTTGATGCGTTCTTTATTTGAACCTGTTTTCTTTTTTCTGTTTATTAATTTTATTGTTTTAACAAACATATTTGTAATTTGTCTCCCTGTTGTACTTGTCTTGCTAACTGACACTTCACCTCTTTTCCCCTTTATTGCTTTGTTCTGTTTCTATGTATGACCTCCATATAAACCTCACGTTTCGGTGAGTTTTCAGAATCCAGAAGAATTCATTAGACCTCATCTCTCTCTGAACGAGTCGAGTGTGAATCTCTGAGCAGGTGAAAAGAAAAACACCTTGTGCAGGAAAAATCACATGGTGAATGTTCACCAATGTACTACCAGACATTTATAATGTTGCATAAATCACAAAATAATAATTTTACATATAAAACATCTCTTAAAAGGATTTGAAAAAAGGGAAAAGCCGTAAATGGTGTTTTTTTCTTTTAGTTTAGGAACGTAGGTAATTACAACAATGAACAGTCAGAGCAAATATAGTGATTCATAATCTTGTTGACTTATTCTTTCATCATTTAATTAAATTTACATCATACTTATTTAAACAGTTTAAGTTCTTGTTCAGACAATATTTAACATTTCAGAACTATGGTCTGCTTTTACTGCATGAAAGAACAAAAAAAGAAACAGCCCTCTGTTTGATAATCTGTGTATTCTCATATCACAAATCATTCAATTAACTTTTGCCATGATTATTTATTCCATTCAAAACCTGAATGTGGGGCGCCTCAGCGGCTCACCTGGTAGAACACGTACCACATGGATTTGGTCCTGGCCACAGCGGCCGACCCACGTCCCTTTGCTGCATGTCATCCCCTCTCTCTCCCTGACTTTCCTGTCTATTTGTCATTGTACTATCAAAAATAAAGGCAAAATGCCGAAAAATATAACTTTAAAAAAAATAAATAAATAAAGAATTAAGATTAATTAAGATTGATTAAGTTCACAGATCTGGAAGAAAGGGTAATAAGATGTGATTTTTACCACCTCACATCTGTTTTAATGACTCAAACGTCTGATGAATGTCTGACCTTTTGTTTCTTGTCCTTGTACATTTTTCCCAGCGTCAGGAAGTGTTCGATGAGAAACATGAAGTAGACTCCGGCCAGAGCCGTCAGTCCTTTCCACACGCCGTCCAGGTTTTCGTCTTGCTCATCGTGGGCGTGATGTCCCTCCATATTCATCCCAGAATCCTCGTGGTGGTGATGGTGGCCTCCCTGAGACTGAAGCATCAGCAGATACAAACAGCAGTGAAACGAGTGAAACACACTGATCACCAATGCTGAGCAGTTCTTCAACCTTACACTGAAGCTGCAACCAACAGACAGTTAGCATAGCTTAGCATAAAGACTGGGGGAAGCAGCTAGCCTGGCTCTGTCCTCTTCCTCCCCTTTTTTTTAAATCCGTCCTATAACCAAAGTGTAAAAATGACTCGCTGTAGTTTGAATTCAAGAATTTGAAAATGAGTCTACAACTTAAAGTCTTTGATGTTTTATTTCAACTATTTCAAAAATGGAAGTAAAAGCAAAAGTGGATATTTTTGTTCAGTCTACATGCAGGGTTTATATGCCTCCCACATGGTATTTAAAGAAGTCTAGTTGTGGTATCTGTGCTGAAACTCAAACTCCTACTGACAGTAGCATCTAATAATCCCTAATGACACCTGGTTCAAGCCTTGGTGTGCATGAACCACATCATCAACACATGCTGGGGGATGACTCACACAACGGACCTATCACTTGAAATTTGCACCAGCTGAGATGATAACACGAGCAACACACGATACATGATCTTTGTGGTTCAAGCGACTGTAACCTCAAACAACTGGGCGCCCGGCGCTGACTCACATGGGGGATGAGGTGAAGGAAGGCATCGCCGCTCAGCGTGCCGACAGCCAGCGCCACCAGGAAGCTGAGGAGGAACTTGAAGAAAACTCTGTTCATGAGCGGGATGAGGACGATGCCGAGGAGCGAGAGCAGGCTGATGATCGTGATGGAGACGAAGCCACCGACCCACGCTGCAACACACACATCACACTCCTTTAATCTCACTAAGGCTTCTTCAGATATCAAGTTACACATGTGAATATTATGTGAAAAAGGACCTGAGACAAGACCAGAGATTAAGTAAAATAAAGTCCTTTACCTGTTGCAATGTTCTTGCCACTCTCTCCACCCGTGCGCTCGCTGTGGTCGGAGTGGTTGTGGTCACCATGGTGACTGTGAGCATGTTTATGATGTTTATGATCTAGAAACAGATTAAATGAATCCAGTTTAATCACATCAAACTACAAAACTGCTATGAAAATTAACTGCAAATAAAACCGATTATATAAATCAAACAAAAACCTAGAATCACCTCCTGGTGATCGTCTGCCTCCTCCACTCAGACTAGTTTCAAGTTACATCCCTGTTTATCCAGAGTCAGAGAAAATATGAACCATCTGTGTGAAATTTGGTCACAATTGCTGTGAAGTCCTGAGTAATGGCTAAAAAGTGTTTTGTACTCATCTGTGAGTCCCAGTGAACGTTTGTGCCAAATGTGAAGGGATTCCCTTTAGGAGTTCTCGAGATAATGCTTTCATAAGGCCAAAATCATATTTTGTGAGGTCACATTGACCTTGGCCTTTGTCCTTTAAAATCTAATCAGTTTGTCCTTGAGTCCCATTGAATGTTTGTGCCAAATTTGAAGAAATTCCATCAAGGTGTTACTGAGACACTGTGTGCACAAGAATGGGAGGGATGGACGAACAACCTGAAAACAATATCATTGTAGCATCATCGCATTATCTTTCACTGTCGCCGGCGCAGACGCATAAAAAGCAGCAGCATTCTCAGCCTTAGTCAGTGTGGCAGGGTGTGACCAGTGAAAACAGGTATAACTGGATAGGCAAAGTGCTCCTGAACACACCAGACGCATCAGCGTGTGAGTAAACAGGAGGTAATCCTCATCATAGACAGGTCAGACATGAAATATGTTCAAGGAAATTCAGTCTGAGAAACAGATCCACATGTTGGAAGATTAATCAGGCTCCTTCATCCCTGAGCTGTCACAGCACCGAAGAGGGTGAAAATTGACATGTTTATGCGGGTGTTGTGTTCACATCAAGGCTGATAAAAACCTGCGCGTAGTCAAGTGACTCTGAATGCAGACTGTATCCTCTCCCATTATTGTTAGCATTGTCTGAGCAGGTTTTTTCAGGTTTTCACTCCTCTGAGAACGTATCGTGATCTTAATTGATCAATGTGACGGTTGTGAGGTCTGGACTCTGTGCCGGCGACAGTCAGAGCCAGATGAATATTGTTGTCAGGTTGTTCGTCCATCCCATTCTCATCGACACGATATCTCAGTAACGCTTAGACGGAACATCTTCAAATTTGGTGAAAACATTCACTTGGACTCAAGGATGAACTGATTAGACTTTCAGTCTAAGGTCAAAGGTCAAGATCATGGTCACCTCAGAAAACAATCAGTGATCTGTGGATCTATCTAGGGATTCTAGTTTGTTTTTTCTGTTGGGTTTTTTTTCCGTGTTGCAGCCAAAGACTTATCATTTAGTCTATGACGAGTCAAAAATTACTTTCCGACGACCCCTGACACAGCCGCTGCATGCCAGAGCCTCACTCAGATGACTAACAGCGTTTTAACATTTCCCTGCCTGTCTGACATGTTAATAGACGTCTGGCTGGTCAGCTGCTTCCTACCTCTCTCGCCATGCTCAGAGGCATCTTCGTGCAGGATGCATGCTCTGAAATCGATCTGGTTGAGGAGGGCGGGGCAGAGGAGGCTGAAGTCTCCGAGGGTCACACCCACATCCTGAGACATCCCGTGAGAGGAGAGGATGCTGGAGACGTTCAGACACTAAGGATAACACACAAAAAAAATATGTAAATACACTACAACAGATTGTGAATGGATTTGCACATCTCTGACATTTAACCAACTATTCACACTTTCAGCTGTTCAGCTTATTTTCAGGTTGGAGCTACAGGTCGTAAATAGGGATGCCAACGATACCAGTCATCTGTGAGTGGCTGATATTGATCAGATCAGACTTATCAGATTCATTATTTCTGTTTGCAACAGAGTCTCATAGAAGGCTTTAAATGGATCATGAAGTAATACATTAAAGAAAGAATTGAAAAAAAAAAGAAAAAAAGAAAATCGCTAATAATGATCAGTGGCCGATCAATCAGGGCATCCCTAGTTGTGAACATTAAAAACACCTTTGAGTCAGAGTTATTTTAGCCCGTAGTTACTTGCTTATGTTGAAAGATAAAACTAACAAGATTCAATATTGACAGGATTTAAACTCGATATGATTCTGTCAAACCCCCGTCCACGGTCGTCTCATATTAGGAGCAGTACACTTTGTTTGGAGTTGGTTTGAAAACTCAGGGACTGAACTGGAACAGCTAGAGAGAGCTAATGTCTTACCTCTACACTCTCCAGGCTTCGGTTCATATGGCCGTGATCATGACTGAAGCTGTGGTCGTCGTGGTTGTGATCGTGTTCGTCGTGGTTGTGACCGTGGTCGTCGTGGTTGTGATCGTGTGCGTCGTGGTTGTGACCGTAGTCGTCGTGGTTGTGATCGTGTTCGTCGTGGTTGTGACCGTGGTCGTCGTGGTTGTGACCGTGGTCGTCGTGGTTGTGACCGTGGTCGTCGTGGATGTGATCGTGTTCGTCGTGGTTGTGACCGTGGTCGTCGTGGTTGTGATTGTGTTCGTCGTGGTTATGATCGTGGTCGTCGTGGTCGTGATTGTGGTCGTCGTGGTTGTGATTGTGGAGGTCGTGGTCGTGGTCGTGGTTGCGATCGTCCCCCTGGCTGACAGCAGCTGCTTGTGTCTGGCTCTCCGTGTCTGCTCTGGCAGAGGTCATAGCGGTGGTTTCCTCGCCTGCAGGACTGGGCTGCACCAGGCTGCCGTTTTGTCTATTATGGGCTTCATCAGGTTTCACCGCCAGCTGAGCGCTGTACACAGGCGTAGTCCCGACCTGAGCTGCTGCCGCCGCCTTCTTGTCAAAAAGGTTGTGACGGCTCTCCAGGTTCTCCGTTTTCTTCCCCTGCGTGGCGTCTTGATTTTCGGAGGCCTTGGGAAACTTCCTGGGCTGTGAGGGTTCGGTGCGGATGTGTTTCTGGTGATGCGAGTCGTTGTTGTCGTGGTGATGGTGGTGGTGGTGGTGGTGATGGTGGTGGTCATGGTGGCCTGGCTGCTCGTGATGCTGCACCATCACAGTCCTGATGCGATCCAGCCCCACGTTCTGTAAGAGCCGCTTCAACCCGGCCAGAGAGATGGTGCCGTTTTCTCCATATCTACAAGATCAATAAAACATCTCAAGTAATGTTTGACAATAACACTGACACAATGATCATCCATCACTTGAAGAATGTGAAGAAATAAATAAATAAATAAATAAATTGCTTTTTACTTAAAAAACACATTTATTACCCAGCTATTTTTATTTCACTACGTTATAAATTCATAAATTCATGAGGTTAGGAAGATCAGCTCTACCTGCGATCAAGACAGAGCAGAGGAGCAGAATCACTTGTTCTTTTTCCCTATAAGATTCGTGTAGACTGGGTCACCACCTGCACTGACCTGGATTTATTCTCACAGTGAAAGTTTTTTTTCTTTTTTTCCTTTTTATTATTTTTTTTTCTTTTGGTCTCTATAGGTACGACACGCTGGAACGCCTCGTCCTGCCTCTTGTTCAGTTTTTTGTTTTTGTTATTAAATAGTTTGGTATCTAATTTTAATGGTGAAAAGTTTCTTTCTGTTTTTTGATTTTGTTATGAATTGACTTGTAGTGAGTTAGGGGTGGGCGATATGACGATATTAGATCGTGAAGGATTACAACGTGAAGACGATCTTTCAAACTGCAGAGATCGTGGGATCGTCTAGGGCACATTCTATAAATTGCAGTTCTATGCTGATGCACTGACGCACCAGACGTATTGACGTCGTCAACCTGACCGACCAATCATAGCAAATTACGGGCAGTGACGCGCTTTCCTACCCGCCTCCTTGTTTGTGTGTGTAGCGGTAGCACATGGAGAGCGACGGCTGAAAGCCAAACACAGTTGGTCGCTAAAAAAATTCCACCTCCATTATATGGAATTGGTTTGGATTTTCCGCAACTGATCAAGTGCAAGCAAATGTAATTTGCAAAGTTTGCACAGAAACCGTTCGCACGTCAGGTGGTAACACGACGAACCAGAATGTTGTTGTTGTTTACCTTAAACTTTACGTTGTTTGCACATGCAGGCAAAACTGCGACTATTTGAAATAAAATCTGTTAAGAAAGGTTCTTTGGTCTAAATTGTCTGTTTTTCTTTTTCCAATTTAAGATCGTGATAAAATCGAAATCGTGATTTTATTTTTAAAAAATCGTGATATGATATTTTTGCCATATTGCCCACCCCTATAGTGAGTGTTGTCGTTTCACATACTGTTATGAGGGGAGGGGAGCTGTAATAAGCTGTAGCTTCAGCTGACACCTTTTTTTTAACAATATTGGTGTTTTATTTCTGTTTATTTACTATGTATAAATATTAACAAAGACTGAAATTAAATGAAACTGAACTGAATCCACATTTTTTCAGCATTAATGACCAGTCACCTAACGGCTAACAGCTAAAAGGGCAGTTTCCATTCCTTTTAACCTTTGTAATGCCTGAATAAACATATTTAGAACCCTGACACTCTGAAACTCTCCCCCGACCCAAATTAGACACTTTAAATCTCTTCTTAAAACACACTTCTCGGTCTCAGCCTTTGGTAATGTCTGATACATGTTTTTTTCATATTATTTTATCCCTTATTATTGTTTTTACATATTTTATTACTTACTGTCAGATCTTTTTGCATAATGTTGGTGTAACCAACATGGATTTTAGGGCTACAAAACCCATATATGTGGTTTAGATGTGTAATTACATGTTGTTCCCACAAGGGGGCGCTTATGCACCTGTTACTTTGAGGTGGCTATATGACCTCAACCCCAGCCCCTTGAGCAGCATTCGTTCTCAGAGTCTGAGGATGACTCACCCTGCGGCCCTATCCAGTCGCCTGTCACTCCTGTGGGAAAAATTGTGAAAGTGTATGAAATCCCAAAGAGACAGCCACCCACTATAACTCCAGCAGTGAAGGATAAATGCCTACCAGCCGGGCCAACGACCTCCTTGGCCTCCCTGCCTCAGGAGGAGCCTGAGCAGGTCAATTCCCCTGTGTTGCCTGTGGGATTTGTTGGAACACCTCCTGAGACAGTCGAAGGAGAGGAGCCAGACACTGTGGATGAGCAAATTACTGCTGGAGAGGATATGATCTTACCGGATATGACAAACAAAACTCCAGCTGATGCTGAGAATGACAATGATGTAATCTCTACGCATCAAGAGGATTCTGAGAATGGAGAATCTGTTGGAGCTCAACAAAATGATGAGCTGAGCAATGCACCAACCTCTGAGACCATTGATAAGGAAAAAGAAAGTGGAAACGAAACTGGTACAGAACCAAGTGACTTTACACGAAGATGTGAGAGGTTCCGGCGATCGCCTGACCGTTTCCACTATTCTCAGTTGGGGAAACCCTTTATTTCCTTTGCAAAGTCTCATAGAGAGCTTTAATCAAGCACTCAACATTATTGGTGACTATGAAAGTTCTCCTTTGAACCCTAGAGCAGAGCATGAAGGGACTCATGCAGGGTCAAGGGGGGAGGGTGTAACCCACATGGATTTTAGGGCTACAAAACCCATATATGTGGTTTAGAGGTGTAATTACATGCTGTTCCCACAAGGGGGCGCTTATACACTGATGCACCTGTTACTTTGAGGTGGCTACATGACCTCTTCTTTTTTCACTGCAGCAGCTCTCTCAACACCACAGATGTACGAGCATGCGGACAACAAATAAGCAATTCATGGTATGAAACACCGCAAAATAGTCACCAAAGTCGATTAATGTCCATGTAGCAATGCTAATAAGGTGCTCTTTCAATAGAAGTCCAACTGTGAGCGAGAGGGAAACAGCTTCTGTCCAGTTATTATTGTGGAGAAACTCCGTTGAGTTGCCACAATGTATGCTAGCTTTTTGTTGTTAGCATTGCGTAAGAAGTTGCATTAAAATTGCAGTTGAGTCAAGATATTTCTCATAAAAACCAACCGGTGATTGTGACATGTGGTTGAATGTTTATTAAATGCTTCAGTGCAACTGTATCATTATATTTATGATCTGAAAAGATTGCTAGTGGCCTGGCCGTACATTAAAGAGCTCTGTTCCTGGTTGGTATCACTAAAGTACGCACAAGTCCTTACCACCCCAGGGGAAAACCCGGTTGAGAGGTTCAACCGAACCCTTCTTGGCATGTTAGGAACGTTGACAGAAAAAGAGAAAAAGTCACTGGCGTGACTATGTAAAGCCCCTAACTCATGCCTACAATGCACCAAAAACGAGGTCACTGGCTTCAGCCCTTATGAGTTGATGTTTGGGCACCAGCCAAGGCTACCAGTTGATATTGCATTCAGCTTACCTGTCAAGGGCCGTGCTCCCAAATCTCATTCCCAGTACGTGAGGAACCTGAAGGCCAGCCCAACGAGAGTTATCAGATTGCAATCAAGAACTCGCAAAAGGTTGCTGAAGACGAAATAAACGTTGTTTCGACAAAAAGGTGAGAGAGTCAACTCTAGCGGAAGGTGACCAAGTGTTAGTAAGGAACTTGCGGCTACGAAACAAACACAAGCTTGAGGATAAGTGGGAATCACCGATGTATAAGGTCCTGGAGAAAAAAGGAGACCTACCAGTGTACACAGTGCAGCCCATGAATGGAGATGGTCCATCCAAACCCTGTATAGGGATCTCCTACTACCTTGTGGTGATCTATCTGAGGCAGAGGAAACTGAACAGGCCAAACCAAAAGTCCTGCGGCCAAAGACTAGGCGTATTCAACCCCAGCCCCTTGAGCAGCATTCGTTCTCAGAGTCTGAGGATGACTCACTCTGCGGCCCTATCCAGTCGCCTGTCACTCCTGTGGGAAAAATTGTGAAAGTGTATGAAATCCCAAAGAGACAGCCACCCACTATAACTCCAGCAGTGAAGGATAAATGCCTACCAGCCAGGCCAACGACCTCCTTGGCCTCCCTGCCTCAGGAGGAGCCTGATCAAGTCAATTCCCCTGTGTTGCCTGTGGGATTTGTTGGAACACCTCCTGAGACAGTCGAAGGAGAGGAGCCAGACGCTGTGGATGAGCAAATTACTGCTGGAGAGGTACGATCTTACCGATATGACAACAAAACTCCAGCTGATGCTGAGAATGACAATGATGTAATCTCTACGCATCAAGAGGATTCTGAGAATGGAGAATCTGTTGGAGCTCAACAAAATGATGAGCTGAGCAATGCACCAACCTCTGAGACCATTGATAAGGAAAAAGAAAGTGGAAACAAAACTGGTACAGAACCAAGTGACTTTACACGAAGATGTGAGAGGTTCCGGCGATCGCCTGACCGTTTCCACTATTCTCAGTTGGGGAAACCCTTTATTTCCTTTGCACAGAGTCTCATAGAGAGCTTTAATCAAGCACTCAACATTATTGGTGACTATGAAAGTTCTCCTTTGAACCCTAGAGCAGAGCATGAAGGGACTCATGCAGGGTCAAGGGGGGAGGGTGTAACCCACATGGATTTTAGGGCTACAAAACCCATATATGTGGTTTAGAGGTGTAATTGCATGCTGTTCCCACAAGGGGGCGCTTATACACTGATGCACCTGTTGCTTTGAGGTGCTACGTGACCTCCTTTTTTCACTGCAGCAGCTCTCTCAACACCGCAGATGTACGAGCATGCGGACAACAAATAAGCAATTCCTGGTATGAAACACCGCAAAATAGTCTCAAAGTCAGATTAATGTCCATGTAACAATGCTAATAAGATGCTCTTTCAATAGAAGTCCAACTGTGAGGCGAGAGGGAAACAGCTTCTGTCCAGTTATTATTGTTGAGAAACTCCGGTGAGTTGCCACAGTGTATGCTAGCTTTTTGTTGTTAGCATTGTGTAAAAAGTTGCATTAAAACTGCAGTTGAGTCAAGATATTTCTAATAAAAACCAACCGGTGATTGTGACATTGGTTGAATGTTTATTAAATGCTTCGGTGCAACTGTATCATTATATTTAATGATCTGAAAAGATCGCTAGCGGCTAAGCAAATAACTGCTAACGGATAAGCTAATTGCTAGCTCTGGTTAATGGAGTGACTAACACGGTGTCTAAACTTTAAAGGACAATTACGCTGTTTTCTAACAATACCATCATTAGGCTATGGTTGAATTGGACTGTGGTACTCTAATGCTTTGTAATGCCATTATATTGGTAATTTAACTAATTTTGGTTGTTAGAAGTACATGCTAAGAGAATCATAAGGTATAATTTAGTTCATTTTCATGATTGAGTTAACAGTACATTGAATGGTGCATAAAAATGTAACAGTACAGGAAATAATTTAGTTAATGTTAAAATAGTAATTTTTTTGCCGTAAGAAATGCATATTAAGTAATCTGTTACAGTAAGATATATAATGTTGATGTGGCAGAGGAAATTCATTGTAAATAATTTATCATTAAGTTAAAAATACAATTCATGGTAAATGGTTCATGTTAAAAATTACTAGTTGTTAAAATAGAGGTTATTGTAGTACAAGTATATCCTTAATTGTTGGTTATATGGTGTATGATATTCTATGAGGGAAAAGAATTTAAGGAGATCTCATCTAGATACATAAAGAGAACCCAATAACTTATTATCCTGCACTATCTGTGTAGGTTGGTTTTTTTGTGACCAGATAGAATCAAAGATGGCGAGCCCAGCCCGTGACCCTGTGGACGGTTGGAGAAACGGTGTTGGCCAACCGTAGGAACTGCCCACAGAGGACATCTGATTTAAAGTGATACCCAGTCCCATGGGTTACAGATAAGATACACAAACACTAATATCCTACCCGGGTAGTAGTAGTAATAGTAGTGAACACTTAGAACAGATACTACACAAACAAGTTTGAACTGAACTCTTGAGCTCTTTAATCACAAGGAGTACCTGTGTGATTAAAGAAACAACCAATAAACTGAAGGACATTTCATTGGAGGTTTTCCACTTCCATAACGGACTATTTCTGTTGATTTCCTTTTTGATTTATTTATTTTATTTAATATTTTCCATTCTTTTCAAAAAGAATTAACAGTGTGTGTATCACTGGGGTATACGGTTTGAGGCAATAAATTGTCATTGTTCAACTATACATTAATTCAGTCCCTGAATTATTCAAGACAACTGCTCATCGGACCTAGATAGATGTTAGTGTCTTATTATTACTGTTGATTGACACTGAGGGCGCTACATTGGTTGGGATTTTTTATTTATGCTGTTCTACCTTTTTATTATGCTCAGGTTAATTTCCTTTTATTGGTTTTCCCTTTTCTTATAAAGCACTTTGTAACTTTACTAAGAAAAGTGGATTATAAATAAAGTTTTTATTTATTATTAAAGTGATCATACAACATTTGATACGACATCCCAATAAGATGAGAAGCTATTGAAATTTGGCTCAAGTGTATCAACAGCCATCCAAGCAAATCATCATATTTGATGAGCCTCACCTGTTGAACAGAGCCTCCAGGTGTCGCCTCTGGCTCTGCTCTGCCCTCTTGTGCGTCGACCACAGCCGACAGTAAACGCACCGGGCTGTTCGTACTCTGTGGCGGACGGGCTGCAGTCTGAACTGGCTGAAAAAGACACACCGCCGGACAAACTCGCGCGCGAGGAGAACTATCACAGCCAGGGCGGCTCGACTCTTCTCCTCCTTCATCATCTTCTCTGCTGGGGGAAAACAATGTTTTTAGAAACGCAACGAGCTCTGACGTCACCTGACAAGATAGATGATCTATAAAACCAGTTATAGCTCTAACAATTCGTCCAAATGATTGATTAGTTGGAAATTAAGGAAGGAATAAAGTCTTTTTTTTGCAAAGATGCGAAATATTTGCTGCCTCAGTTCTCTAAATGTGAGGATTTGCTGCTTTTCTCCATTTTTAGAATGACTATGAACTGAGCTGGATGATTAATCTAAATTATTTTGAATTATGGTTTTTGTCTCCAATGATTATGAAAACAAAAACAATCGAGATATAACAATTATGTGCCACATTCGGTTTCACAACAAATTTCATTCCCCTACAAAAACCATCCCCCCATCCACTTCCTGGTTACTTTTTGGCGTATGTTAGCAACATACGCAGGAGTGCTTCATCTTGAGTCGGACCAGCCTTTAATTCCCTTGGACTGAGTTACTGAGTGGAACATGTTGAATATAGTTTATCACAATGTTGAATATATGTTTAGAAGTTTTGAGTATGTTGTTGCAGTGCACTACAACATTATTCTGATCTCATTTATTTTCATATATGATTTTATATACTGAATGTTGTAGTTTTCAGTAGGTGTACAATTGTTACAACATAGCTGATCTTTTTTATTCATTTATTTCTATTTTTTTTATAGTATACATTTAATTGATTGAATTAATTTAGATATTATATATTATTTACTTATTTATTTTTCTTTTTTTTGTTACGTTTTCATTGAATTGTTTTTAAAGTTCAATAAACTCATGGTGTTCCAAAGTCAGTGAGTAATTGTTAAATATTCCTGATCTCAATATTGATCAAAATAATCCTTATTAAGATTTTTGCCCATAATCGAGCTGAATATCTTGACTGTTACTCAAGCAAAAACAAGCAATGTGATGATGTCACCTGAGGCTTTAGGAAACTTTTGAGAATACACAACATGTTAGTAATCACAGTTTCATGATTCACCAAAACACTGTGGTTGGTAGGTTTTTTTTTTAATGTTTCACATCAATTTTAAAAATTTCCTTGGATTATTTTGAAAACAGAACTTATCAGAATATGAATCGTGAAAACTGAATCCAGTCACAGTCCACTACCAGACTCTAGACAAATGTTCTAAAGTTTATACTGTACAAGGATATATGTAGGTAGGTTTACACAGCTGTTTTGTTCACAGGTATTAATTCTTTTTTTTTGACTGTCAACACTTGTACTTTGTAGAAGCAACGAAAGCCACTGTTTCATAAACTGGAAACTATGTACTGTTTTGTGGTTTAGTTTGTCGATGGAGTAGCTGATTAAAACAACTCAACATGATTTCAGCTTCTAGCATTTAAACCTCTTAAATGAGGAAAGCGAAACCTACAGTTGACTAAGTTCAGAGGGATTTGGTGCCCTTATGTCCTGTAAATCATCTTAATAAAATCATTGTAATTTACTACAACACCAGAATTACCCCAGCTAAGTGTAAATGAACACATTCTGACCATTAGCTCATCATGTTAAATCTTAAATGTTTTGTTTTACTTTGAACAGTGGCCGACAGTGGCATTTAGGTACTTCTGTGAAATCAAAATTACTACGATGCAAAAACTACTTCATTGCATTAATACATCAGTAATTGCATAACTATTGGTGATAACCATCTGCCTTACTGTGAGGACTACCTTTTATACTTCAATGATTAATATAAATGCATACTTTTACTTGCAATGGAGATTTTTGCAATCGTAGTAATTTTGATTTCAACAGAAGTACCTAAATGCCACTTCGCCACCTGTTCAACAGTAAAACAAAACATTTAGATTTAAACATGATGAGCTAAAAAGTGGTCAGATGTGTTCATTTACACTAGCTGGTAATGTTATGGTGTTGTAGTAAATTACAAATGATTTATTAAGATGATTTACAGGACATAGGGCACCAAATCCCCCTGGAACTTTAGTCAACCTGTAGGTTTATCGCTTTCCCATCTTAAGAGGTTTAAATGCCTAGAGCTTGAAATCATGAGTGGTTTAATCAGCTACTCCATCGACAAACTAAACCAACAAAACAGTACATAGTTCCAGTTTTATGAAACAGTGGCTTTCGTTGCTTCTACAAAGTACAGGTGTGACAGTCAAAAAAAAAAGATTTAATACCTGTGAACAAACAGCTGTAAACCTACTAATATATCCTTTGTGAACAGTAATAACTTTAGAAACATTTTGTCTCAGAGTCGGTAGGTGACTGTGACTGGATCAGTTTCCGATTCATAATTTCTGTAAGTTCTGTTTTCAAATAAATCCAAGGCAAATTTTAAAATGATGTGAAAAACCTAAAAAAAAAACCTCCAACCAAGTGTTTTTGGTGAATCATGAAACTGTGATACTAACATAGTTGTGTAATTTCTCCAAAAAGTTTCTAAAGCCTCAAGGTGACATCATCCACATTTGCTTGTTTTGCTTGAGTACAGTCAAAGATATTCACTCGATTATGGCAAATCTTAATAAAGGATTATTTGTCATTATTGAGATCAGGAATATTTAACTACAATTACTCACTGACTTTGGAAACACCATGATTTTATTGAACTTTTAAAAACAATTCATGAAAACGTAACAAAAAAAAAGATAAATAAGTAAAATAATATATAATATCTAAAATTAATTCAATCAATTAAATGTGTATACTATAAATAAAATAGCAATAAATGAATAAAAAAGATCAGCTATGTTGTAACAGTGTACTACTGAAAACTACAAAATTCAGTATATAAAAATCATATATGAAAATAAATGAGATCAGATATTTGTAGTGCAACTGCAACAACATACTCAAAACTTGTAAAATAATATTAAACATTGTGATAAACTAATATCAACATGTTCCACTCAGTAAAATCAGTCCAAGGGAATTAAAGGCTGGTCCGACTCAAGATGAACACTCCTGCCGTATGTTGCTAACATACCGCCAAAAAAGTAACCAGGAAGTGGATGGGGGATGGTTTTTGTAGGGGATGAAATTTGTTGTGAAACCGAATGTGGCACCAATAATTGTTATATCTCGATTTGTTTTGTTTTCATAATCATTGAAGACAAAACCATAATTCAAAATAAATTTTAGATTAATCATACAGCTCAGTTCATAGTCCATTCTAAAATGGAGAAAAGCAGCAAATCGCTCACATTAGAGAAACTGGAGGCAGCAAATATTTCCGCATCTTTGCAAAAAAAAGACTTTATTCCTTCTTAATTTCAACTAATCCACATCAATTTGACGAATTGTTAGAGTATAACTTGGTTTTATAAGAATCATCTATCTTGCAGGTGACGTCAAGGCTCGTTGCTGTTTCTAAAAAATTTGTTTTCCCAGCAGAGAAGAAATGATGAAGAGGGAGAAGAGTCGAGCCCGCCCTGGACTGTGATAGTTCTCCTCGCCGCGGTTTGTTCCGGCGGTGTCTTTTCAAGCCAGTTCAAGACTGCAGCCCGTCCGCCACAGAGACGAACAGCCCGGTTGCGTTTACTGTGGCTGTGGGTCGACGCACAGAGGGCAGAGCAGAGCCAGAGGCGACACCTGGAAGGCTCGTTCACAGGTGAGCTCATCAAATATGATGATTTGCTTGGATGGACTGTTGATCACACTGCAGGGCAGAATTTCAATGCTTCTCCATCTTATTTGGGATGTCGTATCAAATGTTGTATGATACTGTAATAATAATAAAAACTTTATTTATAATCCACTTTTCTTAGTAAAGTTACAAAGGCTTTATAGAAAAAGGGAAAACAATAAAAGGAAATAACCTGAAGCATAATAAAAAGAGAGAACAGCACTAAATAAAAAATCCAAACCAATGTAGCGCCCTCAGTGTCAATCAACAGTAATAATAAGACACTAACATCTTATCTAGTCCCGATGAGCAGTTGTCTTGAATAATTCGGGACTGAATTAATGTATAGTTGAACAATGACAATTATTGCCTCAAACCGGTATACCCAGTGATACACACACTGTAATTCGTTTTGAAAAGAATGGAAATATTAAATAATAATAAATCAAAAAGGGAAATCAACAGAAAAGTCCGTTATGGAAGTGAAAACTCCAAGAAAATGTCCTTCAGTTTATTGGTGTTTCTTTTATCCACAGGTACTCCTTGTGATTAAGAGCTCAAGAGTTTCAGTTCAAATTGTTTGTGTGTATCTGTTCTAAGTGTTCAACTACTATTACTACTACTACCCGGTGTAGGAAATTAGTGTTTGTGTATCTTATCTGTAACCATGGGACTGGGTATCAATTTAAATCAGATGTCCTCTGTGGGCAGTTCCTACGGTTGCCAACACCGTTTCTCCAACCGTCCACAGGGTCAAAGGGCTGGGCTCGCCAATCTTTGATTCTATCTGGTCACAAAACCAACCTACACAGATAAGTGCAAGGATAATAAGTTATTGGGTTTCTCTTTATGTATCTTAGATGAGATCTCCTTAATTCTTTTCCCTCATAGAATATCATACACCATATACAAACAATTAATGGATATAACTATTGTACTACAATAACCTTAATTTAACAACTAGTAATTTTTTTAACATGAAACCATTTTAAACCATGAATTTGTATTTTATAACTAATGAATAAATTATTACAATGAATTTCCCCTCTGCCACATCAACATTTATATTCTTAACCTGTAACAGATTACTTATATGCATTCTTACGGCAAAAAAATTACTATTTAACAATTCAACTAAAATATTTTCCTGTACTGGTTTACATTTTTAGCACCATTCCAATGTACTGTTTAACTCAATCATGAAATGAACTAAATTATACCTTATGATTCTCTTAGCATGTACTTCTAACAACCAAAAATTAGTTTAATACCATTAAATGGCATTACAAAGCATTAGAGTACAGAGTCCCAATTCAACCAATAGCCTAATGATGAATTGTTAGAAAACAGCGTAATTTCCTTTAAAGTTTAGAACCGTGTTAGTCACTCCATTAACCAGAGCTAGCAATTAGCTTATCCGTTAGCAGTTATGCTTAGCCGCTAGCGATCTTTTCAAGATCATAAATATAATGATACAGTTTGCACCGAAGCCATTTAATAAATTCAACACATGTTCACAATCACCGGTTGGTTTTATTATGAGAAATATCTGACTCAACCTGCAGTTTAATTGCAACTCTTTTATACACAATGCTAACAACAAAAAAAGCTAGCATACACTGTGGCAACTCACCGAGTTCTCAACAATAATAACTGGACAGAAGCTGTTTTTCCCTCGCTCACAGTTGGAACTTCTATTGAAAGAGCATCTTATTAGCATTTTCCATGGACATTAATCTGACTTTGATGACTATTTGCGGTGTTCATACCAGGAGATTGCTTTTATTTGTTGTCCGCATGCTCGTACATCTGCGGTGTTGAGAGAGCTGCTGCGTGAAAAGGAGGCCACGTAGCCACCTCAAAGCAACAGGTGCAATCATGTATAAGCGCCCCTTGTTGGAAACAGCAAGCAATTACACCTCTAAACCAGCATATACTGGGTTTTTTGTAGCCCTAAAATCCATGTAGGGTTACACCCTC
>NW_019174687.1:2657178-2657680 GCF_002260705.1 Seriola dumerili
AGTCTCATAGAGAGCTTTAATCAAGCACTCAACATTATTGGTGACTATGAAAGTTCTCCTTTGAACCCTAGAGCAGAGCATGAAGGGACTCATGCAGGGTCAAGGGGGGAGGGTGTAACCCACATGGATTTTAGGGCTACAAAACCCATATATGTGGTTTAGAGGTGTAATTGCATGCTGTTCCCACAAGGGGGCGCTTATACACTGATGCACCTGTTGCTTTGAGGTGGCTACGTGACCTCCTTTTTTCACTGCAGCAGCTCTCTCAACACCGCAGATGTACGAGCATGCGGACAACAAATAAGCAATTCCTGGTATGAAACACCGCAAAATAGTCATCAAAGTCAGATTAATGTCCATGTAACAATGCTAATAAGATGCTCTTTCAATAGAAGTCCAACTGTGAGCGAGAGGGAAACAGCTTCTGTCCAGTTATTATTGTTGAGAAACTCCGGTGAGTTGCCACAGTGTATGCTAGCTTTTTGTTGTTAGCATTGTGTAA